>NW_018127893.1:675166-745119 GCF_001952655.1 Monopterus albus | reverse complement strand
TATCATTACCCAGTTCTTCCCAACCCTCCTGCTGTGGGCGTTCTCAGTGCTCCTGCCCTTTATCGTCTACTACTCGGCCTTCTTTGAGTCCCACTGGACCAGGTACTCACTAGCCATCACTGCACTCCTCTGAAATGGAAATGCATGTCCTTTGCTTCTTCAAAAGGACCCTTCATGTCTTCCTCTCAACCTTCAGTGTTTCTTCTCTCCTTCTCTCTGTTACTCTCCCCTGCACTGTTATTCTGGGCAGGTTGTCAAAGAGATGTGAGGATAATGATATGATCAAAAATTGTTGCAGGGTTTGAGCTCTTAATTCTATGATGTCAGGTGCATGTAGCCACCTACTTATGTGGGACATGTTGTTCTGACATATCCCAGATATAGAAAAAAGTGCCTGCACACTGACAAAGCAGCAAAGAGGCTCTCTCGATGCCTGAAGAGTACATTTATTAAAAGTTTTTAAAGTGTTAAAAGTAAAAAACTGAAAAAATGTCAATAAAAATGTGAACATTTTAGTCAAAAGTCCATCTACAGCACAGCTGTAATTCTACAGAAATAGGCAATCGGCTATCGGACAGGAGGAGCCAGGATCACCAGGTGTTCCACATGAAAACATAATATATACATATTATGCATACACGTACACCTGTACAACAAATCAAAGATAAACAGCAATGCCAGCCACTGTCAGGATGACAATAAGCTGCTACAGGGAACAAGTTAAGGATAATTCTTCACTAACCTTCTGGATGTGGTGCTCTCATGTAAAAAATAAATAAATAAAAATGAAGATGTCTAGCAACAGATGACTTTGAGTCATTTCTCCATATGGCACCTTTGTGCATGTTTTAGCAGCTCTGCATGTTTTCACAACATATGGAAGCCCACATGAGCGTGAAAGTTTCACTTTTAACTTGTAATAAATTTACTTTTTTGGCATCTGAAGAGACTCTTTGCTGCTTTGTAAGTGAATAGAATAGAAAGTCTTTACTGTCATTACAATAAATGCAACAAAAATTAGGAGTGCTACCCCACATTGATGCTTACAAGATAAAAACACATACATCTTTTCTGACAAGTAATGAAAAAAATAAGAGTAGAAAGTATAGAATGCTTCAGTAGTTAATTACACAGTGTTATTGCACGTTTTGAATTCACAGGACAGTTTGAGGGCACCTTTTCCATACGTGGGACAGGATAATGATATGCACATTATTCACCATGTGCAGAAGAGTACCACATAGTGACTACCAGCAGGAGGAACAGAACAGCTTAATGCAGGAGCTATATGAGCTGCACGTTGTGCAGGCAAACAAACACCTGAATGCTAATCAGCTGTTTACTGGAGTGAAAAGTGTACATGTAGATTGTGCTATTGAACCCAACAGTCCCTGTAAATAATGTGTTATTTCACATTATGCAGTTACTATGTTGAAGGAAAGTGTGTAGGCATGTTTCATAACTAAATATGCATTGCATAATAATATTCTTATAATGTCTCAGATCTGGTGAGAACCAAGTAACGATGCACAAATGCTTTTTACTGCTGGTCTTCATGGTCATCATCCTGCCCTCCCTTGGTCTGTCCAGGTACACTCACAGCAGCTTTACAAATGCAGAACAGACATAACTTCTGATTTTATTCTTATTTTTATGTAATTCGTTTAACTATTTTTTTTTAGCCATGTCCTTTTTATATTTTATTAATTTGCAGCCTGGACTTGTTCTTCACCTGGCTCTTTGATGTCAACTTCCTGGAGGAGAAGAATGTCAAATTTCAGTAAGAATAGAAATAAAATGTTCCAAGAGTATGACAGCTCCTAAAAACATTTCAGTTGCAGCCTAACACTTCATTATTTTCTTGGTGCAGGTGCGTGTTTCTTCCTGACAACGGTGCATTCTTTGTAAACTATGTTATTACATCAAGCCTGATTGGTACATCCATGGAGCTGCTTCGCATCCCAGCACTGACGGTGTACGCCCTCCGCCTCTGCTTTGCAAAGTCCCAGGCTGAGCGGATTCATGTCAAACGGGTTAGCAAAGCCTTTCATGCTTATGTCGGTGTTTTCATGTGAGACCTGATTTTAAACTTCTTTTTTTTAAACTTGAGGCGTTTGTTTTCATCTGCAGAGTCAGGCCTACGAATTCCAGTTTGGGCTGGAGTATGCCTGGACCATGTGTATCTTTGCAGTCAGTATGACCTACAGCATCACATGTCCCATCATTACGCCCTTTGGTGAGCAACATAGACTTAGATTTTTCTATCCTCATCTGCAGCACCGCTTTGTTTCCCTATTTTCTCTCTCTTTCATGTGTGTGAGTGTCCTGCCTCTCCTCACACTGTAACCTCACTCTCCTCTACTGCCTGCCAGTCCAATGCAGACTGTGTGAATTTGCTGCTGCAGTCCCAGACACCCAGACACAGTGAGTTGCGAGCCAGACGCCCACTCCACTCCTGTCTCTGCCCAGAGCTCACCAAGCTATTTACTTCTGCTGTCTAATCATCAGTCCAAAGAGGCTCTTTTAAACTCGATGCCCTGCTGCTCGATATATTTCACCTGTGCTGTTTTCTGCAGATTGGTGTTTTAGTCTTGCAAATCTTTCTTTGTGGCAGACTCCGACAAATAATCTGATTGAGTTAAAACCTCATTGACTGGAACCACAAAGACCCGAGGAAAGGGGCAAAATATGAGTTTGAAAAATAAATCAAAATACTTTTTTAAGTGACATATTTTCATTCCCCCTTTAAAAAAAAATCTGGCTTGCCCTCTTTTTTCCAAAAGAATTCTGTAGCTGCTTTAGATATTTAAGTGCTAAACCCTTTAAGGTGCCCAGTTTTTTTTTTGCAGCTATACAACACCTGAAGTTGTTGTTCTTGCCTGAACGTGATGCCTTCTGTGATGGATTTCATCTCTCTTTTGTACTTACACCATAGTAGTAATCAGTTGTGCACTGTATGTGTGTTTTATTGTGCCCCTCCAGGCCTGCTCTACATAATCCTGAAGCACTTGGTTGACCGATACAACATCTACTATGCATATGTTCCCACCAAACTCAACCAGCAAATCCACAGAGTAGCCATCAGTCAGGTCATCGTGGCTCCCATCCTCTGCATATTCTGGCTGCTTTTCTTCTCCGTGCTCAGATTAGGTACTTTATCGCTGCATTTCTCTCCTGTTACAGGTTCTTTAGCTGTTTTGTATTATGAGTGCAAGGTGATGTTGTAAATTTGTTGTACTCTGTCCTTATTACTAAAGGTCCAGTGCACCCCATCACCTTTTTCACCCTAGTATCCCTGCTTTCCTGCATTGCCGTTTCACTCTGCCGCTTGTGCCTTAGGAAGCAACCAGACAAGTCAGCAAGCTACCAGGTTAGCAGCTCAGCGGGATCAGGTTTAGCTAAAGAAGCACTAATACTCAATGAATATTGTTCATTTTCTTTGTTTCAGATGTCTGATCAGCCAGCAGAGGGGACATTCACTGATGCAGACCGGAGCACTGTAACATCAACCACTGCCTCCAATGTACAGTGCTGCATTTTTCTACTTTTAGCCAGTACACCATGTTTAAAACATGTTTTAAAGGTTCATATTTGTATTTGTGCATGTTTTAATCTAGTTACTAAAAATCACATAGACTTTACATGAATGCTGAACAGCTCACAAAGCATGTAATGTTATGTTTTTTATAAATTGCCACTTGAAACTTGTCACATCAGGCTCAGTTATTTATATAAAGATTACATTAAGTTCTGTTGTTGAAAGACTTTTCCAGGCTGGTGTATTTTAGTGCAGTAATAATTATGATATAACCCTAAGAATTATTCATTTGCCCTTTTCTAACGTTTGGCAAAGATATGTTGGACTGACTGTGTATAATACATGATACACCCATGAACGAGTGATTTAACATGCAACACAATAATAAACTTAATGTTGATCTGCCTCAGCTGTTTGTGGCATCCGTGCTGCTGGAGCCAGAGCTGGCTTTGACTCCGATGCCCTCCCCGGCCCACCATAGCTACGGCGCCATGACCAGCTCCCAGGGTTCAAGCCACGGCCCGGTGCGAGAAGAGGAGGATGAGGAAGACCAGGCTCAGACACATGAGACTGAGCTTCAAGACCACCCAAAATCCTTCTGCTCTAGTCCACTTATGGACAGCCCTGTGGGCTACCAGTAACACCTAACCTGCCAAGCTTATTCTGTGTGTCCTTCACCTGGAGAACACAGACTGCTTAACGTTGCACTGTTGCATTTCCACCACTGACCTCAGGCTCCAACTTGCTGCTTCAGACCCTGAGACTAGAGTGGGCTTGTTAGAAAGCATGAAGAAGCCAAAGAGGAAATGACTTTGATAATACAAAAGCAGCATCTACATATACATCACTATAAATGTATAGAGAGCAGTGTGCAAAACATCTTTTAAATATGTCTTATGGACATGAACCACAAATCACAGTGGAACTAAAGTGTAGGATACTCCATAGCAGGGGTTCCATTTTCTTCTATGGTTTCATTTGCAAGTTAAAAGGATAAAAGCTATGAAAGTGAGTGGGGTGGCAATGCCTTTGGTTATCGATCGGATCATACTCTGTCCATGCTGTGACACTTGGACATGAGTGGAAGTAAAAGTTCCCATCAGAGTGGGTGGTGTGAGCAGGCTTGCCCCGGCAGACTGACAGTGCGGTCTGGGCACGGGTGGTATGTGGTTCCCCGGCAGCAGAGCTCGGGGAGGCTGAGGGTGAGGGCATCTAGTTGTGAAGCCATCTGCAGTGAGAGCGCAGACAGATGGGAGAGCCAAATGTAACTCAGAGATGTACTGTATTATATGTACACTCTCTCCATGAAGGCACAAGCAGCTTTTCTGTACCTGAAGCTTGTTGTAACTATTATCAATTTAAGGTTGCTATTTTTGCGTGTGTGTGTGTGTGTGTGTGTCATTAATATTGTGCTTTGGGTTGAGGGCAAGGTCACTGGAACTTGGTCAAGGATTTTGCAGAGCTGTCCTATCGTAATCCGAGTATTACCTAATTGTGCTGTTTTGACTGTATATGTGATACATCCGCTTTTTTATTTATTTTAAATGAATAGTTGGACATTTTAAGAAATAGGTTTACTTTTTTGCCAAGAGTTAGAAGAAAAGATTGATATCAATCTCACATGTAGCCTATCTACTAAATATGAAGCTACCCCCAGCAGCCCGTTAGCTTAGCTTAGCTTAGCTTAGCCATATCGCTTACTAGCCCAGAAACAAGACTATTCCTTAGCTGGGTGCAGTAGCTCTGTGGATTCTTGTTGTCACCAACAGAGTTCAGGAATCTACTTTGTAGTAACCACACTAAATTAAGCTAGTTGGCTGCTGGTGGTAGCTTCATCTTTAGCAGTCATTTGACAGGCTGGTATCAATCTTTTCATCTAACTCTCAGCAAGAAATAAGTGTATTTCTCAAAATCTCAAATTATTCCTACAGGTTGTACAAATTCTGGGAAAATTAGAACTACATCCTTTAGTTATAACACTTTGAAAATTTGCCTTGGAGTAATTTCCTCTCATTTCAGAACAGCAATGGTAATCTTTAGAAGAATTTATCTATCTTGCTAATTATGTGAAATACTGAAAGTATCTACCCCCCATGTTACTAGTAAAGTTATTATATTTAGACTTTTTTTAGTTGTAAATATTCTAAAATATATATATTTTGTTACCATAATGGCTCAGATTTGTTTCAGTTTGGTGTTGGCCAAGTATTTCTATGCTAAAATGTTGGTTTTTTTATGTCATAAATACAAACTGTAAAATTAAAGCACTACTATAATATACCATCATTTAAATTGCATTAACCTGTTCTGTGTGTTGCACCTTTGCATGTTGGCCTTGTTGTATAAATCATATATGTATTTATGTCCTTAAAATCAAGTCTCACACATGCTAACCTCATTGATATACAGTCAGTTTGTATGTCGCAAGGTTTTGTATTTGGAGGTTCATTTTATTTCCCCATGGTGGGATGAAGGTTTTTCTCATGAAATAGGATGTAAACCAATTTTATTTTGTTATTCATGTCTCTTGCTGTGCCTTGAAGAAACACTCACTTTGTGTGACAATCCAGCATGGCCTGAAATATGCTGCATGAAAAGCTAAAGCGCGGAGGAAGCAACCACAAGACGAAAACACAATAACAACAAACTGAAAAACTCAACAATCCAGACTAGTGATTTTCATTTTTACTAACAGTGGCTAGTTCATCCTGTTAGTGAACAGACATGCAGTAAACTCCTTCCTCTCAGATCTTGACAAAACAGTCTTCACACAAGGTCCGCCTGCTACCTTTTCTCTGGAGCTTTCAACCATATCCCATGGTCTTCATCGGCACAGGTTTGTTCAGTTGGCATGGGAATGTTGATGTTCAAACCTTCCGCTATTCTTTACGCTTTTAAGACTTTTCACCCACATTGATGCAAAGGTTGAGCATTCTCATTCATTCTTGACCTTGTAAATAAATAGCAGCTGACAAAATGATCTCCATTCAAAGTCCACTTCATTTTTTTGGAACTTTCGAAAATGAATTATAAACCTTAAGATTAAAACCAATGTGTATGATAAATCATAAATGTGCTCAATATAGAGGGATGTTTGAACATCATTGCGTTTCTGTGACAATTCAGTACATTTATCTGCTGATGAAGATCACATGGATCTTGGGTGGAAATGATTTTGTCAAGAATGAACCGCTGAGCTCAAAGCTACGGTAACTTACTGTGTCTTTATGTCACAGCAGTGTTTTGTATCGTGGCCTTGTTGTGGATTTCAGTTAATATATTTTCAGCTCTTGTCTGCTGTGTTCTGATCATACAGATCACATAAGATGTTTGGGTGAGCTCTTTAAAGAAGATAAAAATCTTTAGACCTTGTATATAAGGTGCCCTTTTCTATGATTTTTCTTTGGGTGATTTCAAAACGTGACTAACAGCAAGTCCCTGTTGTTGATCAGTTCACATCAATATTCTCTATGAACAGCAGACAAACTTCTTGTTGTTCACTAGAGCCAATTTTGTCTTCTGTCTGTTGCAGGTTTTATAATTTTAATCATATAAAATCGTATTTGTATATGATTAAAAGTTGTGAAGTTTTTTTTACTTGTTTTCGGTTGTACTTTTACAAAGTTGATGGCATATTATTTCACAAAAATTAAATTCATTTGTTCCTTTTACAAGGAATCTAATTCAAGTTACTTGTGCTATATAAAAGAGCTGAAAGCAGAGAGGATATGAAGCAGCCAGCACAGAGAAACAGAGTAAAATGTACTTTTGGGAAAAAACATTAAAGAGCATCTCTACATGTCTGTCTCTGAACTGCCGACATGTCCTGTGGTTTTCTCTTGGAGAAGCTTGTTTCATAGACCGTAAAATGTACTTTTCTTTGAAAAAAAAATAAAATAAAAGTTATAAGGCTGTTCTTAGCTCTAACTGCAATGCAAGGACAGAGTGTCCATTTCCATGCTTAACTAGATTTATTGTATCTTGTTATGTCTGTTCATACTGTCAGCTTGACCATCCAAGGTCTTTTTGTTTGTACATCAGTTTTCCAGACATGTTGGTTTCTTTTATCTCCTGTTTATGAAATATGTGTAGCATACTGTTAGTACATTATTTCAGATTTCACCCTTCTGTAATTATGAGTTGTTATATCTGAGGCCGGGGCAGACTACTTTTGAGATTGATCTCTGTCAAGCTAATGAGTTTTCATTTTCATCTGTCAAAAGTGAAGTGCAGTGATCTGAAATTAAAATTAATTCACCTCAATCCACTCATCTGTGGCATGAGCTCCTCATAATTCTCCTCTACTGATGTCTATGATGAAGGGTTTTGGAGTGAGTCAGACTTCATGGTGATAAGTAGGAGTCTAATCGGTGTTGTAGTTGAGTCACTAAACCTCAAGTCCGAGTCGTCTTGAGTGCCCGTTGTTCGATGCTGAGTCAAGTTCGAGGCACCAAAGTATAGTCCAGGTTGAGTCCCTGTTACCTGAGTCTAAGTTATCAAGGTCTAAATTAAATACAATTGACACAGTTCTCACCATTTTAAAAAGAGTTTGCTTACTGTTTGTGACACAATAGCCAAACATCATTATTATAGTCTATTACAAAAAAAAAAAGTCTAAGTCCGAGTACCTAACTTCCGAGTCCGAATGCAATCAATGCTTAAGTCCGAGTCCAAGTCTTAGTCAACCATGATCAAGTCCAAGCCAACTCACAAGTCCTGTAAATTGGGACTCAAACCGGACTTGAGTGTGAGTCCTAGACTCGAGTACTACAACACTGAGTGTAATGAGCACAGGGCACCTTAAGGAAGTGTGCACAGTAGCCTGGTTTGTATACAGAACTGCTTTTTCTATGGCTTAAATTTACCAGTGGTGTCAACATTTGTTTACTAGCTCCACCACATCTAAAGCTCAGTAATTACTACTTCATATCTGGTTGGTTAACTTCACACAACCAAAGTGTAAAAACCAGAATTCATGGTTTTACAGGGGCTATAGGCCCAGAGTTACCTGTTCAGCTCCAAACAGCAGACAGACCGAGTTAAAGAATAGCTGGTGAATATTCTGGAGCATGTAGTAGATACTTCTCTCAAATAGAACTAAAAGAGGATAATACTGGACTTAAATTCACCGTGTGGCCAGAAACACAACTCCAAGTGAATGAAAATGTTGCTTCATAACTGTTTGCTGACAAGTTACCAACTAATGGATGGATCAGATACCCTCATTTAACAGAGGAGGGGAGAGGCATGTGATGAATACAGGTGCAGGTATTGTTTGAAGCAGTGTGTTGGCATAGAAACTATAGCCTCAGGGCAGGACTTGGTTCACACTACAGACCTCACTGGCCCCTGACAACACATCTGAGGTTGGATGAAGCAATTCATTGCATAAGGATCTACTTTTATCCAAACCATGTTGAAAAGCAGTAGCAGTATGGTGCCAGTGGAAGGTACTCTTCCCGCAAAGTGGTGCAGTAGTATGTTGTTTTCTTAAGAACATCTCATGCTGAATCCATAGATGTCATTTAGTGCAGAGAGGGTTTGTAAGGGGCAACGTTTCCCCTGTCACCCGTGGCAACTGCTGAGGGCATGCTTCTCTGCACAGACCTAATTCCTCTGGGTCTGTGGCCTATCACTCACATTTCTCCTGCTGCTTAGAAGAGAAAATGTCTCTGCTTGCTGCAACAAACGTAGACAAGTGTTTTTTCATGTGATTTGTTGTGAGTTTAAACAAACAGCTTTATCTTTAACTGACTGTCCTTTATGTTTGCATTACCTGCTGAGAAACAGCACATTCCCACTGTTGTGGTTATCTCTTGTCAGGCTTGCATTGTGTTGCTGCAGTTCCTAGACATCTACCAGAGCGAACCCCATTACCTGGAGCCTGCACTCACAGTCGCTCTTTTTCTCCTCTCCACAGCATGATTTAGGATGAGTGAGTGACTGAGCAATGCCTTGCTTTCCTTCTTCATCAAAAACAAACACACACATATACAACTCTAGACCATCACTTAACAGTTGCCATGACAACATGCAATATCCTTCCATTCCAAAATGCATTGCTTTGGACTTTCTAAAAATAATGTGTGTTGTCTTTCCTCACAGACTCCTCTCCAGACAACAGCCTTCTGAGCAAACCCTCATCCACATGGTAAGACTGTAGGGACTGATGAATGAATGAATGAATGAATTAATTAATTACCAAAAAGAAGAAAGATTTGCAATATTTTAGCTGATAGCCTATTGAATAGTGTTGCAGTCTAAGCATTAGTGACCTGAGACAAAGTCAAGTGTGATGCAAGTGCAGTGACCAGACAACTCCGGCTCAGCGCTGCTATATAGGCTGCAGTGAGATGTGGAGCATGGAGCCAGCATAAATGTAGCAGCTCCCAGTGGGGCAGAGTGAGGATACTGTTGGCAGGGCCGACAAACAGATTAAGGCCATCTTAGCAACTGCTCCTACAGTGGAACAGACAGCCAGCTTATGGATATGACTCTTACAATGAAAAAAAAAAACTAATTTATATAGGAGAATATATATATGTGTGCATTTTATTTAATATGTAATGTTATAAAAATTATAAAATACTTTTTTAATTTAAGAAAAAAAAATGTATATAAGAGAATTGAGCCATGTGTAATGATAACTAATCATAACCACCTTCCCTTCCCCACTGTCATTACTATGGTCATGGCTGGAGCCAGGGGGTGGCCAGGGGTGGCACCGGCCACTCAGGAATCTGATTAGCCACCCCTGTTACCACCTCTGCCAGAGTCAAAATGTGATACTTGTCAGTATTAATGAATGAAAAATGAAAAACAATGACAAAATGTTGCCTTAAATACAACTAACATTTTTCTGGTGCTTTATAATTGACATGAGTCAGTTTACCTTTATTTTATATCATGCATGGAGCATGATGTTTGCATTCATTTCTCTGATTTTGTTGTTGTGGAGTACTTGGCAAGATTCACCTCAGTGGGGGACCCAACTGTGCAGCAGCGATGTCCCTGGCTGGGATTGATTCAGGAGTGCAGCCAAAGTTAGCTAAAGAAAGCACTGTGTGTGTCTCATTCTTACACAAAATAAACAAGTGGATTCTAAATAAAGTATGGTTTATTACTTCATAGAACTAGGGAGTTTCATTTACTTTTTAGATGTATTTCAAATGTGCCACCCCTCTCTCTCACCTACCAGACACACACATACATTAATACTCACTAGAAATGTATGCAAATACATGAGTTTTTTTTTGTTTTTTTGTTTTTTTTACTTTGGATTGTAATAAACAGTTCACATGGCAAAGAACAGAATGGACAATTTGTGAAATTTCTGACAGTTATTTTGAAATTCTATAAACCATCTTGATGTGAAATTGTGCAGTTGAATGAGTAAATGGACTGATGTGCCTGAAGGCACCCTCATCTCTGTATAGTTAAGGGTGATGGGGTCTTTTGTAATACTAGGGTATCATCTGTCAGCAGTCAGGCATTGTATTATAACCATCATCATTCTGTGACAATCTGAGAACAAGAGGAAAACACACTGACTCTGTTTAGCAGTGAAATATCCACAGATCACTTTATTTAGTCTCAGGTGAGCACAGGACATATTTTTTCTTTAAGGTGTAGGATGGACTCCAGTTTACAAAGAGTGTGTGCTTATATTAACTCTAATACTGTGTTTTTGGTTGAAGGATAACTAGGTGAAGTCATCACTGATCGGTAGCAGCTGATAATGATGAGGTAGACAGTGATACACCCAATATGTACAGAGCTGGATGCTAATGAGATAACATGCCAGTTGTCAGTCATGCCTGCTAAAAAGAACTCATGTCAGGTCATTGAAAACAAAGACACGGAGAACAACCCCCTGCATAGGGCCGTGCACTGATATTAAGAAAAGAATCACTGCTAGTAATATACCACCTACACAGTCAGTTAACAAACATTACACCTGTGGGCTAGAAAGTACAGACTGAACAGACTATGCAGGAATAGAAGTAGGTAATATAGAGACATTACAGGTAATATCTGTGTTACTGTGATTAAATGAAACCTGATTTAAAGCAAATTTGCCCATTAGTTTTCCGCATGTTGGGTTCATCAACTGGAAATCCACACAAGGTATAAGCGGAGGATACACTGTACATCACATCTGCAAAGAAAATCAGTGCTCTTTAACTACACATACATTTCAGAATATAAAAATAAACTTTATCAATGTAAACTTGGACTAAAGTGATAACAGCCACATGTCAGCGGCTTGGATTTACAGTTATATGGTGTTATTATCTGATACGTGGCGCAC
Organism: Monopterus albus; assembly: GCF_001952655.1. Lineage (NCBI taxonomy): Eukaryota > Metazoa > Chordata > Actinopteri > Synbranchiformes > Synbranchidae > Monopterus > Monopterus albus. The sequence goes on along the minus strand of NW_018127893.1, from coordinate 733,270 downwards.
TGTTGCTAAGTTACTTGGCATTATGACCATGAATGTAAATAACAGCTGAGGATGATACATACAGTGCTATGGCAGTTTCAATAATACACATATAGTGAACAGCATCAGGACACAGTATCTCTGTGTTATCTGCTCTGCTAATTAAGAGGAAAACTGTCACTTATTACATTTTCTTTCATAATCCAAAACAAATATACACGTTCAACTTCACTTCCATGTTGGAGAAACACAGGCCCTCTACTTGTCTTCACCTCTAAACTTGAGGTAATACTACATTTGTAGCCACAACAACAGAGTTAATAATCATCACTGAGATAAGCAACTACATCACAACTAAACTATTTTACACTAACAATGACTGGAAACCGACATCCTTTACTTTAAAGGTCACGTAACAGTCTATTAGTGACAGTTTAACAGTCAGGTGAAGCCTACTGAAATACTCACAACCTCTACCGAAGAGAGCATCACACATTGTGTTGAATAAGGTGCACATGGACGAATAACAGTCAGAGATCACTGGAAAAAGCTATTAGAGAGAATAACAGTTCTTGTCAGTGTCTATTGAAGATCATTTTTAAAATTGGCTTATGATGAGCAGGTTACAGGTGTAATAACATGTTATATCAGTAAAAACACAGAAATGATTGTGATGAAGATGATAGGATATTCATCTGTAAAATTACACTGCTATGTCCCAAAGGTTTTCACATACATTGTAAAGTATTACTGTGTTCCAGTTAGATAGAGAGCTGCCGTTCTGGCCACAGTAACCAATCACAGTTTAAGTAGTGTGTGATGACTAAATATAATTTCTAGTTTTCCACAATTGTGCAAGTCTTTAAAGACACATCACAAAGACCACTACAGTTACTGTTATTAATTGAGTAGATATATCAAAGCTATTATACGCACAGAGACTCGACAGTTATCCTTTTTCTCAGTGTGAGGAGCTCAGTTTACAGGTCCAGGCTCAGAAGACCCAAAGCCAGCTGGCTCAGATCCTCACAGCTGTACAGTAGCTAAACATCCACAGCAAAGAACATAAACTCTGCAGCTGGTCGATCCTATCGTAAAGTGTAACCACAATGTGCATTCACTACACTATGTAACCCGATTCATAGAGCAAATGTAGAGTGGCCAAAGCCACAATGCTGCAAGTTACATAACCTTATCCCATGGCAACCATGTTGAGTGATTTGACAGCAACTGCTTAGCGGCTCCCACTGTGCACCTCAGTCAGCCTTGTCCTCGCCGTTCTTGGTCCACCCTCGGCTCATGGCTGCTACCACGATGCTGTACATGTTAAGCCAGGCTTGACGCACAGGTGCTGTGTATTCCTGGCCCAGGCTGCGCTGCAGCATGTAGAGAAGGGACTCACCCACCACCTGCAAAAGTCAAAACAAACAAACACACAGGGAAAAAACATCTTTTCTCACTGCTCATTCGCTTGTGAAATTGCTTTTTTAAAAATTGTAGTATGAAATGTTGGTCCTACAGTAAATGACTGTGTGTTGACTCCCACTGCCTGATGCTTCCTCCCAAGGTTGAGTAGAAACTCCTCCAAGGACTGTAGGTCATCCAGGTGGCTCACGGCTGCATCGATCACAAACATCACCTGCGATCACAGCAGACACACATATATGCAAAGTGTGGACAAAAAAACAACAAACTAAAACTCTAAATGTCTATATTTGTAGTAGTCCCTGCAGCGAATGGAGCTCACCTTAGTGACATGTTCCAAAAACTCGGGACTCGAGACGCAGTCCTGTGTGGAGTCGCACTTTGTACTGTAGTGGAAAAGACTGAGGAGCGCAGGGTCCAGCTCAAACAGTCTATCACAGACAAAAAACACACTATTCTATAGGTGTATACAGATGGCATGGGTTGCCAAACATCCACACAGACATAGAATCAATTTATAAATCTACATCTACAAATCTCTCTTGATAGTGTCTGATTTAGCTGCAGCTGTCTCAAAGTAAATTGTGGATTATCGCAGTCTGTCTCCAAGCAACAAGTCAAGCCTCTGGTGCTTGCATGGTGAAAGTGTGCAGTGAAGGATCTAGTCTGACTGTCTCTCCATACCTGTGTTACATATCCAAACACCCCAGTATTAAGCAACAACACAGAAAATACAATATCTATTATTTATGTATAGTGTTATTAGAGTTCATGTTAATGAAGACATAACTAAACACATTAACCATCTTGAATGGTTTCTTCCCTTACAAGTCATGTTACTGTCTTATTCTGTTTGAATCAATCTAATTGTGTGGCTCATTACCTGGAAAACATGATGACACCATGAGGAACTTTGTTTTTGCCCAGGCTCTCCCAGCTGCCTCGTATCAGCTCCTTGTCTTTCCCTGACAGCATCTCCATCCTCTCTCAGGCTGAAAACACGAGGCAAGTTCTTCTAGAGGGGAACCATACAATTCCTCTACAGGACAAGAAGGCTCAGCTTCAGGACAGCCATAATACTCAAGTGAATCCACAGGCAACACCTCCACCAACCCACCTGGAAAACAACGTGTAACACAGGTAATTTGCTTCAGTTGTAAAGAGGGGGAAATCAGATTCCTAGGCTAGAGATGCACAAGCATACTGTACCTTCTTGAGGTCAGTCTTCTCTCTGAACTTCTTCTGGTACAGCTGGGCTGAGGGGGCTGTATGTGTGTGTGTGTTTTTGTCTGTGCAGGCAGCAGCCTTGCCTGACGTGCTCTCTCTTGCCCTGGCCTACGATGGATTCAGGGAGACAAATCCTGCCACGCTCTTCTCTGTCACACTGGCTGCTATCTCTCTCCCCTTCCTGTTTGCCTCTTGATATTGCTCTCTCTCTAGCACTGGGAATATTATTCATGCCACTCAAGGAGAAGAGGGGCTGCAGCAAGCCACAGCTCCTCCTGCAGGTGAACTGCAGACTAAAACACACAGAGACTCAACACACACACACACACACACAACATTATACTCAGAACATAGAGTACACTGCACTTAACCAAATACTTGGCCTTTGCACTTTACTTTATAATCAAATGATTTTACAGAAAACAAGGAATTAAGATAAATAACAAAATAACCAGAAAACACAGCATAAGCTTTTCATGATGTGTAAGTACCGATGTTAGGCCTATATCATTTATTCAGCTGCCTACATTAGAAACCCATGCGCTTACAGAATTAAATGTATGGGAATTTAATATCGTACAGCAGCTAGAATAATAAGAGGCCTGAACATTCCACTTTGGTGAAATTATATTGTTCATCTGCTAAGTAGAGTCACTCCTTAAACAGCGTGATGATAACATTCAGTGGCTAAGCGCACAACCTCTCATTAATCTAAATGAGACATGTGTGTTCCCTTTCTCAGCCTCCACACGCATCCAAGGGACTACAGGTTGTTTGAAGTGATGTCACGGGCATCTGGTCCCTCATGAATTTCACAGATGCAGGCTCCTGCTCGGATATTATCTAACAGGTTGGGAGAGATTGGTTTGTTTTGAGCTGCGCGCCGGGTAATCAGAGGTGCACAGTGATCTCCTGAGGGACTACAAAGTAGAACGGGGAGGGATACGGGGTTCCCATGACAACCTGACAGGATGGAGCCCTTGAAGCTTTGTCATGTGATGCTTGAGATCTCAAGGAAGGGACTGTGATTATTTACTACATCTGTAAGTACTATGTGACAGTAAGTTAGCGTTTATGCATCTTATATATTTCTTATGACTTAACATGATCATCCTATCTGAATAATCGATTAATAATGAATACAGTTATTTTACATTTTCTATACCACTTTGTGTTGTATTGAAGTTATGTTGACTCTCATATATTAAACTCTTATCTGTATAGCACCTTTCAATCATACAATTAAACAGTGCTACCTTAAGATGAATCACTCAGTGATTTCATTGTTTTATCTCAACTCATGCCAACATTGTCTTCAACAGCTCTAATGCATGACACAGTGGCCTACAAGAAGTAACCATATAGAATATACTGGTCCCCATGACATTTTAATTGTGATTATATACTGTATGTATTCTGACATTTCCATGTGGTTTGTAAGGAAATATAGGCTTTCAAATTCCTGGATGTCAGCTGTCTAAGCATAAGAATATAGTCGGGGCCAGCGAACAAGCGTTTTTGATGTGGATCTATGGGCTTGAAGCAGACCACTGAACTAGTCTGAGGGAATGCAGACGCACAGCTGTAGAAATAACCGGGAATAACCAGGAACACCCATCTGAGAGCGGCTCATGTCAGACGCTTTAAGTCCTTACATGACCCAAAAAATACATTTATTCAAACTTTAACTAAAAAAAAAGAAACTAAGTGCAGTGGCAACTAAAACATCTCACTGCAGAAGTTTTCATATGGAAAATGGAAATCCTGATTTAGAGTTGGTAAAACAAAAACTAATGTCTCACACATGGTGGTCTCAGCTGGTGTCCTCATTCTGTTTCTGAACTGATCATTTTGGTAACCAAGTCTTCATCATCATCTAAACTAAATTTAAACTAAATTACAGTCTTCATAATCCTTAGCAAAACTGTCGTAAAACCAAAAATATGTCTTTTTGTTTTATTGTCTATTGCATCTACAGGATGTATATATACCATATGCAGTATACATTTATGTTAGTACTGCATGTGTATAAATTATATAATACAAATTAAATTCAACATACACTGTATCTTTAAGTCAAAATATTAATTATATACAGTATATACATTTCAATAAACTTCCAGCTGTAACTATGATTGCAGGGCCCAAAGCCCATTTGTTTTGTAATTTTGTAATTTATAGTTGTACATCTTAAACTATCAATCATTTGGTGTGGATAGTTAGTTGTGACATGAATCATTTTTGAGGACAGTGCTGGTTTCTAGCGGACAGGCCACAAAAACTCTGTGCCGCCTGAACCTTTTTGATCATGGCATTTCTTCCCTTTTGGACTTCACGCTCTTCTCTTCCAGATCTTCAATTTTCTCCCCGTCATCGACATTTTCTTCCCTAAATCAGACATGTTGGGTAAGAAAATGGCTATATTGTAATTACATCAAACTTTTATTTGGCTACAGTATTTTTCTTTTCTTCACTCATGACTGCAGGGCGAGCTCAGAAAATTATGTAATGTAATATGAGCAAACCACGTAAAGACCTCAGCTTTGCGGCAAGCAGTGCTATTCATAATTTTACCGGACACAGTGAGATTAAATAGAGGATGAACAAAACGTGCTCAAAATTCTCACTCTGCCCACCTGATATGAATGTCACTTTCAGTGCTGCAGTCATTCACGCCCATGTCATCCTCAGCTCTGGATGATGTTGATACTCCATCAGCTGCTTCACTATTATCTTCAACAAACTCCTCCTTTAGCCCGGCTTTTTTCAGCTTGTTCCTGTATGCCTGCTCTGCAAGGGCCTTCGCATTTCTCTGCAAGTAAAAACTCAAAGATATGACTGCAGGTGCATATCATTTACAATGTGATCTAACATTTAAGCTTTATTTCACGTACCTGTTTCAACTGTTCGAACAAATAAGGGCGTTCACTAACTCGTGCCTTCATGTCCCGTAATTCCTTATTGTACTCTCTCATCCTTTGCTGGTCAGCTTCCCTTCATGTAAGAGAAGATTATATTTTGAGCTGCTGTGGCAGGCACATGTGGTTGCCCTGATGAAAGTAGCAAAGGCTGCACAACTGCTAGAATGATTTGGGCTCATTTCACCAGTACTTACCGATAGCGCTGTAGTTTTTCATTATACACTTCTTTCAAGCTGATGTGTGGGTCCAGCAATTTTGCATGGAGGGCGACTGTCTTCTTCATGGCCTGAGACCTCATTTGGTGCTTCAGTGACCATTCTGCACTCTCTTGATTCTTACTGTCTCTAATCTCCATTGACTTTCTGTGAAGGTAAAAAGACATACGCATTGGAAGATTCAACTGTTTATTGTAAAGGAACTGTACAAAGGAAAAATTAACTGTCCAAAGTCATGCCAAAATAGTCCCATTCACCTAATGGCCATGCAGCGCTTCCTCGCAGCATCTGTGATGAATATAGGGAGTGTGTCTGTGGACAACGATGTTAAGGCTCCCAGTGACTTGCTTCTATTGAGATTGCTTATTTTTGGTTCCTGTCAATGAGAGGAAAAAAACTGAAAGCAAAACAAAATGTATTCATTGAGCACAAAATGTGTTGTCTTTTATATTTAAGATTAACTTAATAATAAAATCCTATGGGCAGTACACCAGCAAAGTGTACCGTATTTACTGTAAATACATGCAGAAATCAGTGTACTGAGCTGGGACAGATGATATGACATACCACAACTCTGAACAGCACATTTATTTATCAATTTATGGAAGAAGTGTGATAAAAGCTAAATGAAGAGTTATTTTTAAATTTCATTAAGTTCGTTGCAATGTAAAAAAGTACCACAGAAAGACTAAAATGGATAAATCTGATAAATTACCAAACATATTTTCTGAACAATATACCTAGTAATAAGGGATTTTTAAAAAATAAAATGTTATGCTCAGTCTTCCTGGTGGGTGGATGTGTCTCAAATAATCCATCAAGCTAAGAAGGTGTGAGAGACATCAAAAAAGTGATGTATAACTGTAACATGAAACCATCTGGGCCTGGTGCTTTAGAGTCCTGGATGTCTTTTTCTTTTATGCAATTCTTGTAAAGACACTAGCTCTTCTGGACAAACATTATCTTTACATTTACCGTTAATATAATTTTGAGAATGTCATTAATCAAACCCCTGCACACCATAAATTCCAACTCTGACAAATCTGTTGACCAAAACCTGAATTGCATCAATGACAAAAAAGTTAAACTAAGGTTAGCACATATTGTAAGAAGCAGTTAAACCAAACTCAAATTAAATAAATGAATAAATAAAAGCAACTAAATAAAACAAAAAAAAATGTAATAAGTATTCATGTTTAACAAAATCACAGCTATGAGATGAAGAGAATGCCTTACCTGGGAGTTTTTAGGGCTCATCTTACTTTGCCTTGCAGGAAGAGCTGATGTCCTCAGAGAGAAGGGCTGACACTTGGTCACATCTTTACACTGTGCTTTTCTCAACACCTCTGTTTGCAAGGCCTTGTGCAACCTGCTGAAATCAGGGACTTTACGGATGATTTTTGGCCGGAAGCTCGGCTTCTCATCCATGAAGCCCAGCTTTTCTTTTCTGGTGTGTTCAGCAGTGCGAAGTTTCGGGCTGCCAGATGTAGCAGGATTGTCCTGTCGCACTTTAGTCTGAATGGAGACTTTTTTGCACACCTCCTCTTGGCCTACACAGTCAGGTAAGATAAAAGCTGTAGTCATGTCGCTGAGTTGAGTGTTTCAGAGGTACTGTATACATGCAACTAACATGGCATGGAATCAGTGTGTAACAGGGTCAATTCAACAATTTTGAAATTAAAGGCTTTTAATTCAAAACATGTTCAAAGTCTCGAGCAGCGCGGTGGTTGTTGAACTGAGATCTACTGTTTTGTTACCACATCTGCTGAATTTTATATAGAGATGTAGCTAACAAGTGATTTTCAACTAACCTAGATTATTTTTCTGATTAAATGATAATTCAGTTAGTGGAAAAAATGTGAGAAAAATGTGAAAAACGCCAATCACAATTTCCCACAACTCAGGGTGACATTTTCATTTGTCTTGTTTTATCCAATGAAAACCCAGTGGCCTTTAGTTAACAATCACTGACGACAAAAGAAAACCAGAAAATCCTCACATTTGAGAAGTTGTAGCTGATGATTAATTGGTTATTAAAATCGCTGGCCATTAATTTTCCATCAATTAAATAACTGAATCACTTCTAATAACATACTATAATATACACTATATTATATATATTGTCTACTGTTTATTAAAAAATTCCATCAGTAAAGCATGCCTTCCATCACGTTTGCCCAATCATGATCCTAATTAAGGCCTTTTCTATCTCTTGACCATACCAGTAGTTCCTAACCTTTCTGTGAAGACATCAGAGAATTCACAAATTTATCTGAGGGTTTAGGAGAAAAAAATTGTTTCTAAAACTTCTGTTAAATAACAAAAATTATGTTTCTTTTTCCTTACTTTTCTCAACAAAAAAAAAAACCTTTGTCTTATGAAAAAGTGAGTCATAAGCCTGTAAAATTGAAGAAACTGAGAAGAAAACTTCACTTTTTGGCTGAGCTTCTCTCAATGATATGTACAACCTGTGACTAAAGATCACAAGCCCAGATGTAAACCAATAAAAAAAAAATCCTTGGATCTGTCCAAATTTTCACACTGACTGCAGCCACACATTCCACCAGCCAGCACCTTTTGGAGGGAAACAAACCACATAATCAACCCACCTTTGGGCTCAGATATCGAGACATCCTTTTCTGCTTTGTGAGGAGGTTTTCTAACCGTAGCTGCCTCATTTTTCTGATCATGTGACACTTGGTTTAACATTGCTATCAGCTTCTCTCTTTTCTCCATTTCTCTCTTCTCGAAGCTGAAAGGTTTTTGTGTGGAGAGCCAGAAGTTCTGCCTCTGCTCGAAAGCCTGCTTCCTCTCCTTCTCTCTCATCTCCATCATCTCCTGGAAGAGGAGCTGACTGACATGGCTGGGGGCTGGGGCAGCACAGAACTTATTCTGGCACTCGGCCTCAGCTTCCTCCTCTTTTCTCATCTGTGTTGTTTTAGATGAAGCTGCACGTTCACACTGCTGAGTCCTAGTAGGCGTCAGCATGGAAGTCCTGATTGAACAATTCCTCCCGTTTGTCAAAGATAACCAGGCTGGAGAATATGATTTTCTGGAAGGGTGTGAAGTTTCTTTTTCTGACATCAGGTTAGACAAAGAGGAGGATCTTCTGGTCCTCACATGCATGAAAAAACAATGAGTATTTACAAAAATACACAAATCATTATTAAAAGCAAACATAAAACACTGTCGAGAAAACTTACTTGGCCTGATGTTCATCAGATTGTCCATCTACATCTGCTGGGAGGAGAGCGTTTTGATGAATCCTTCTCTCCAGTTCCTCTTTCTGTCTGCTCTCTGTCTCCTGGAACTGCTTTGTGAGAGCATTGCTAAAAACTCTGAGCTGCTCCTGGAGCATTAACTCTAAGCTGAGTCCATCTTGTAGCAAGGTCTCCACCTTCGACATATTTCTCTGACCTGTGACACACACACACACACACACAGGATAATAAAATGTAATATGTATGCATTCAATGATCAACAAGAAGCAGGGAGAACAAAAAAAATCATATATTAAATGCACCTTTCTCACATACATGCTATGCTAATATCTCCAACAACCTATTGAGGCATGTGAACACCCAAGCAAACAATGACATGAGACTGACTCATTATATTCATACTGTCCCAGGAAATTTTATATGATCAATCGAAAAAATAATAATTAATAATAATTTTGTTGCTTGTTGTATGTCTGCTTTTATTTGTATTTTGATAGTGTTTTTAGAACTATGTCAATGTTAAAAGTTAACGCATTTCAAGACTTGCAGTCATCTCCACCTCTAGTCTGCGTAAAGAGGTTACCATGACAACCACACATCAGCGCTCTCAACAGAGCCATGCTTTTAGCAGTCTAAGTCTCTATACTGATTTACTTTTGCACTTATATGCGAATCTGACTTCTATTTGTTATTATTATATTCAACTGGAAAGCAAGAATAAACCGCCAACCTGGTAAAATGACGAGTTTTAGGAAACACGTCTCGGCGTCGAAGCGTCAGTTCCAAACTCGTAGCTCGTAACAGCTAACGAAAGTTTAACTTCGCTAACAAGATACACTACAGCTCATATTCGTAAGCGAATGAGGTTTGTTGTTGATATAAAGTTGACAGAGTATTTGTTGAACTCCTTAAAATGAAGCAGGTATCGTCTATTTGTACACAGTCGCCAGTTTTGGTAGCATTAGCGCTGCTTGCGGACAGAAGAGGCAACAGCACACGTGACAACATTTTCTGTGATTGGACGTGCAACCGGAAGTACTTCCTCTCGAGTGCACGCATGATGTCAACACAACATGGCTGGGTGATAGAGTAGACATAGCTGTTCTTATCAGGACACATTCAAGGAGAAACGTCCATCTGTTTATCATATGAACGTGATCAGACTTAAGAGTTGGACTGGCTTCTCTCATTTAATGCGGAGTTTGTCCCATATGAAGACAGAATAATGCACAAACTCTTAAAGGCGCCGCTGGCCTTCAACGGATTTGGTCGGTGTTTGTTAACAGAAAAATGTTTATCTGCTATAAAAATAATAAGCCGAGGATTAGTTTGTACACAACATAGGGACGATTTTGGCAAGGATGAGGTTTATGATGTTATTATATCCGGGGGAGGGATGGTTGGATCTGCAATGGCATGTGCCATAGGTGAGTGACCTCAGGTGTGCATTCGACCATTATAAGGCAGTATTTGTATTTACCCAGACCTGTGTAACGTTATCTGTAGTGAGTCGAAAAAACACGTCAAACCTACTCTATAATTTACTAAAACTCTTAGATGTGGCGCAGTACACAACATGACATGCTACTGTACTAAAACTCCTAGATGTGGCGCAGTACACAACATGACATGCTACTGTACTAAAACTCCTAGATGTGGCGCAGTACACAACATGACATGCTACTGTACTTGTAATTGCACATGCAGAGACTCAATATTGCACATGTGCTGTCATTTTTATGCAGTATGTACTTTTGCCAGGTATGGATCCAAATTTGGTGAGTAAGAAGATTCTGCTGCTTGAAGCGGGTAACAAGAAAGTGATAGACAAGGTTCCAGAAACGTACAGCACCAGAGTCAGCTCCATCAGCCCAGGCTCCGCCACGCTCCTCAGTGGTACAGTATACATTCTTTCATAGTTATACAGTGAACATTATTTTGTGAAAGGCTTTGTACATTTAGAAGGGTGGTTTAACCAGACAGAAAATAAATTCACAAAGTTATTTACCTTCCTACCCATGAGATGCTTGTGGTGCTAGACTGGTAAATGACTCCTATTAGGTAAGCCAGGGATCAAACACTAGCATTTAGCACAAAACCAAACAATCAATAAAAGATCAATGAATGATTTTCACTATAACCTCATTATATAAAAGTCATGTTTATCACATGTCTATGTCTTCCTTTAAACACTCAAAATGTTTTTATAATGGGTGGCTTTAAAACTTTCTGCAAAACAGAAGTAAACACATCTACATTACTAGACTCCTGCCTTGTTGTTGGTCCCAGTGCAGCTCAGACTTGACCCTGATCACAAAAACTAGTTTGATCCATTTCCTTCTACTTTCTACATTATGTGAACATATGATCTTTGTTTTTCTGGTTAAAATGCACTGGATTCATGTTTTGACTTTCAGATTATTTTTTATTAGGATTATTATCCCCACCAAGGCGGAGGTGATGTCTATAATGGCGTTCCTTGGTCTGTTTGGTTGTTCACAGCATAACTCAAAAAGTAATCAATGGATTTGCATGAAAGTTTTTGGAGAGGTAGTGTATGGCCCATGGAATAACACATTAGATTTTGGTATTGATCCAAATTATTATCTGGATCTGGGAATTTTTTTAAAGGATTCTTCACCATTGTCAGATTGGACAAATTTCAATATTTTTGCTTCTAACTCCATACACAAGGCCTACACTGCTTTGACAAAAACTGCACAATAACATCCACATAAGATCTCCCACACACCAATGTCTGGTCTGGTTCCAAGTAATATTTGTGATCTGCTGATTCAGAATATTCAAATTTATAGGACACATGGAAAACTCGCTACTGTGAAACAACAAATAATGCTACAGGTTTGCACCTAAGATCAAATTCTAGCTGAAACTCTGTTACTGAGCCAGATCCCGAAGAAAGCTGCCATTACTGAAATGCTTTTTTCTTGAATAACCTTCAAGCTACTAATGATATCAATGTGGCTCTAAATGCGAGGAGTAAGTTTTCATGCTCAGGGAATCATATTGTGAGGGTCATACTATCATGGTAATATTAAGTTGTTGCATTACATTAGTATTGCAATTGTTGTTAAATATGTTTGTGTACACACAGGTATTGGAGCATGGGAACACATCACAAAGATGAGGTGCAAGCCATATAAAAAGATGCAGGTATGTTTATTTTCACTACCCGATTACAACTTTTTTTTAAATCTGTGCACCACAAGGGTACAGTAACTACCACTGCTGCCATGTTACAGGTTTAGAAAAGTATAGTTTCAAGACAGAAAAAACTGTACATGTTTCTGTCATTCATGAATCATAGTACTATACAATTTGTGGAGAAACAAATTCTGTGATATTCAGCTTCTACTCAGTCATTCGACTTAATGAACAAGTAAAACAATACTGGATCATAATATAATTGTGTATATGGTAACATGCATTTTGTTCATTCTTGGGTGTGCAGTTTATGCCTTTTCAGTAGCTTTGTAGGATCTGTGGAGCACCAAATGCCAAAGAGCGCAAGGCCATTTCCTGAGTACTGTGTGGCTTTCTTATTATTCAAGTTTTATTTATTAAAGCCATGTTTTTTTATGAAGTATAAGTCATTTTGTAGTTTTCAAATTGGTACTTGTTCTCCACAACTTCTAATTATGAAGATTCAAGTGAACAACGGCAAGAAGATGAAAGATTAAGAGAGTGGTTGTTTGCTGCAAAGTGAGCCTGTTTTACGACCATGGGTTCAGGCTCTGACCCTCTTGTAAGATGTGGTTGGTGTGGACCAAACACACGACCACAGGGTTTTTCTCTGGGCCTAAGATGTCATCAGGCAATGCCTTACAGTGATTATGGTAGTGTACCTCTGCCATTATATCTTCACTCTGCTACCACAGTTTTGGCTTGTTTGCACACTGATTCACAGTCATATACATTTCAGCCATAGCACTGGGAAGTATGTATTGTAGGTCAGCTCTAAATAACATTCTCTCCATCCAGTAAAATACGGGTCCACCTTAAATATCCAGTAAACACTGAGGGTTTAGATTTGAAACAGACATCAAATAAAGTTTATGCTACAAAGTCATTATTTTGCCCACATTTTTCTTTAACGTTGCAAGGAAGTGTGTTGTTTAAATACAGCACAGAAAGCAGCAACTCGTTCTGACCCAAAGTTGCATCATTTCACCCTATGTAATACAAAACCAAAACAATTTTTGGGCTGGTCTCGGTAAATCTTTCTTCCTAACCACTTATCACAAGTTGCAAACCCACTGCCATTAGTGGGTTTCAGCAGGGTATAGCCCCCTACTTTATGGCAAGCTGGAAAACAAGTAGTGCAGCAGCATGTTACTGTAGAATGATGGGTTCTGTAACCATCGTTACAATCAAGGAGGGAATTAACTTTGTACAAAGTCTTTTCACCCCCTCATGTTTAAGTCCAGCAGTGCTTTCAGGGTTGGAATTACAGTAGCCTAAATCTACATCTCATTCTGCCACTTTTGGTCGCAGATAAATATTGACTCACTCTGTAATGTCCACAAACGTGTCATTTGTTAGTTGTGTTTCCAAGAAAATGTTTGCAAAAATCCACATCACAAAATGTCATTTGATCCTCCACCTCAGAGAGCTCTGTTGAACTGAAGTCAGCCGTCCAGCCACATGAGTGTTGGTGACCGTCGTCGCTCTGGGTTTGATATATTCAGGCTGTGCCAAGTTCTGACAGCATCTAACAGCTTTGATGTGTTCAGCTCAGTGAAGCAGTGCTTCTCTGCCCAGCTCTATATACAGAGAGGGGATGCATTTAAGAATAGACTAGTAGACCACAGGCATAATGAGTCTCTCATTTAGGTTTGGGATGCCTGTTCAGATGCTCTGATCACATTCGATAAGGAGAACCTGCAGGAGGAGATGGCATACATCGTGGAGAACGACATCGTTGTGGCTGCACTCACTAAACAGCTGGACAGTCTGTCCGGTAAGCACAGCCTCACACAGTAGCAGACCTCTTGATTCCTGTTCCATCTGCCTAATGGACACCGGGCCTGGCAGCTAATGCCGACACATTTATTCCATCCTGTCCCCAGGTTTTGTTTATTTGTACTCTCTCCCAGTGACTGTTTTTAAAGACAAGTTAAGCTCTTGGAGCAACCCGTGTTTTTCCTGCAATTTCAATCAAAACCTCACATTTTGGGAACTGCAGAGCCCCAGCACCCTGTGAGGACACGTGAACTGGTCCAGTGACCTATTTAAAACTGCCATGTGCTCCCATGCTCTGACAGTGTATGGTGCTGTATAGCTGTTGACATTAGAGCAACTTTTGTGAGGTTCGCAAATAAAACTTAGCTCTTCTATGTGCTTGACAGTTAAAGTGGCGTATTTGTAAACAGTTTTCAACATTTTGCACCAAATAAGGATGTGTGGTTACAGCACGTTTTTGCCTCATGTGCCTCCCATTTGTCTGCTTCTCTCTCGCTCTCCTCTCATTTTAGCCGTGGTGTTATGCCCAAGATGCAATACATGAAAAATATGGTTCCCCACCAGCTGTTTTCAATATAAACCTCCTCTCCAATCACTGAAAACCCATATTTGACATTTGTATTCAGGAACTAGCAGCTGTTCTGCAAGAGCTAATGTACTTCGGGATCCTTTTGTGTTTGGGATGTGCTGCTGCTGCTGGTATTTTAGGAAGAGGAGCAGTTAAAAGTACAAAATCCAACAAGCTGGCAACAAGTGTGGCATGGTGGGCTTCCAGATAAACACCATTAGTTAAGTCAGTGCAACGTGGCAGGCCAAGACAGGGTGCGGCTGTGGCTCAGTAGATAGAACGGGTTGGTGGTTCGATACCCTGGTTTCCAGTGGTGGAAGAAGCACTCAGATCCTTTACCTAAGTAAAAGTAGTAATGCCACAGTGTAAAAACACTTTGTTAAAAGTAAAAGTCCTGCATTCAAAGTGTTAAGTACAAAGTTTTAGCATCAAAACATACTAAAAGTGCAAAAATGGCACATTTAACATTAATCTGTCATTACTGGATTCTAATTATTGATGCATTATTATATACATCACTTTAATGTTACAGTAAAGGTGGAGGAAATTTTAACTAGCCTGTATGCTTATGGTTTGAATTACTGCTGGGTAGCTTGTGAATTTCTCACCAGGCATCAATAGTGTATTTTTTAATTAATCAGATTCTGAAAAGTAACTAAAGTTATCAAATAAATGTAGTGGAGTAAAAAGTACAGTATTTGCCTCTAAAGTATAGTGAAGAAAAAGTATGAAATAGTACAAAATGAAAATACTGAAGTAAAGTACAGATACCTCAGAACTGTACTTAACTACAGTACTTGAGTATATGTACTTAGTTACTTTTCACCACTGCTTTAACTATTAAGAAGACTGTCAAATATGAACTTTGCAGCTCTAGTCTCATGTGCCATGGAAGAAAACCAGTGGTGTTTTATGATATGGCTTGTGGATCTTCCACTGCTTTGGTTGCAGGCACATCCTCTTGTTTTTTGAAAGAAAAAAATTTAGTCTTGTAATACTTACACAGGACCAAGACTGATCCCTTTGTTTTGAGAAAGTCACACCAGATGCCATTTTATTTTAAGGGACACTGTCTTTGTTTCTTTACTGCTGCTTTTGTAGTCACCAGTTTTATGTTTTATTGTTGTTTGCCAGATAATGTGCAAGTTAAGTACAGGTCCAAAGTGGTGAAGTATATGTGGCCCATGCCCCATCTCGCTGTAGACTCCATGCCATGGGTCCGGGTCACACTGGCCAACGGAGAGACTCTGCACACCAAGCTGCTGGTCAGTGTTATTCCATCTCACAAGCCATACTTGTTTATCTGTCCTTGTCCATGTTGGTGTTTACTGTTTTCCTTTTTCTCATTTGGTTTTCAGATTGGTGCTGATGGACTAAACTCAATGGTCAGGGAGGAGTTAGGGATACCCACAGTCAAGTGGAATTATGACCAATCTGCTGTGGTTGCTGTGCTGCACCTAGCAGAGGTCAGTATCACAGTCAACACATGCATACAGTCAGTGGTAGAAAGTAACTGGTTCCTTTTCAGAACCAGATTAATCCAAAAATTACAGTATAATCATCAGACTTTCTACATCAAATCACAATATATGTATGTGCAATATATGTAATTAAAATATACTTATACAATGAAGTGCCACAGAATTAATATTTAATTTAAATAAATGTGTGTGTGTTTGACAGCCCACAGAGAACAATGTCGCATGGCAGAGGTTCCTCCCAACAGGGCCCATTGCAATGTTGCCGGTAATATATCTGCATTATTTACTGCTGTAGTTTTTACAACATATCCGCCTGTCACATAAGTGTTTGATAAAGCTTCACCATCCACGCAGTTGTCTGACACGGACAGCTCCCTAGTGTGGTCGACCAGTCATGGGCTCGCAGAGGAGCTGCTGGAGCTGGACGAGGAGAGCTTTGTCGACGCCATCAACTCTGCATTTGTAAGTCTGGCTCTAGCCGTTAAACTGCTGATGCTGTATTTACAGTCAGATTCCACATCCCTCACTAAGATGTTGCAACATTTGTGTATTTGTGTGCAGTGTGCCGTGGCGGTATGCGGCAGGGGTCCTCTATAGACTTACTCACGTGTTCAACTGTTTTCAGTGATTCAGACAAACAATAACGTCATTGTTTTGTGCAGCTCTTCTACAATACTAATATTTCACTGTGGGAATGATGTACCTTTCCAATTTTTTTTTTTTTTTTTTTGTTTGGAGAAAGTCCTTTTTCCCAAGCGGGTTATTTTTACTGGGCTTGCTGATGGACAGGGTCACCACGGTTGAGTCACGTTTTGGTTTCAGGCATGGTTTGCTAATTAAACCTGTGGTTTCCCAGTGTCGACCATTACTGCATGGAATGTTTTTCAAACAGAGCTAATTCAACTGCATAGCCTGGCCGGCATCTTCTTTTAATTAGCACAGCTCTCAAGGTCCTGCCAAACCAGTTAGTTAGGGAGGGGCGAAAAAGCACTTTCGCTGGCCTGGAGTTCAGCTTTGTTCTTATGTCAACTAATTTCTTTATCCACTCAAAGGCATAATGTCTGTTTTCACTCTCTTTTGGTCATTTTCCGTCCTCTTTGAATACACTTTTGTCTTCTTGCCTGTCTGTTTGTGTGCACTGCAGTGGAGTAATGAGAACCAGTCAGAGCTGATTGAGACGGCTGGCTCTCTGTTCCGTGGTGTCCTGTCGGCCATCATGCCGTCTGTAGGTTCCCCTAGACAGCTCCCTCCAAGTGTGGCGGGGATTGGCCCAAAGACCCGGGTTATGTTCCCACTGGGCGTGGGTCACGCATCAGAGTACATAAGGCACCGTGTTGCTCTCATTGGGTAAGATGATATGCAGGATTTTTTTAAAATTAAGATACTTCCTGTGTAGGGGCCTAACACTTTGCTTTTGCACTATATGTAAAATAGCATAGCATGCACTGAATGTGTTTGGATAGTGAAGGATAGATTTGTCTTTGCAGGGATGCAGCCCACCGTGTCCATCCTCTAGCAGGTCAGGGAGTCAACCTGGGCTTTGGGGATGTGGCTTGTCTCACACAGCTCTTGAGCCAGGCAGCCTTTAACGGGAAGGACCTGGGTCAGTGAGAACTTTTCATACACACAAATGCTGCAACCGTGGCATAGTGGTTTCCCCTAAGCTCTTTTCCATAGCTCCAGTCAAACGCATGCTGTTGATCTGAAGTATAAAAAGCGTCAGCTTTTCCGGCAACTTTATTTGATGTTTTTATGCTCATTCTGCCAGGAACTGTGTGCGATGTTTTTCATTTAAAAATCATAGCATTCTGTCATGAGACTATGTTTATTTTTTTCCTAAAGTCAGAATAGCACCATGACTTAATGCTCAAAACATATGACAGACATGCAACTAACTATAGTTAGTTGCAGTTAGTTTTTAACCCCCAGCCTTTTGTTGTTTGTGCAGGAGCAATACAGCACCTATTAGCATATGAAACTGAACGGCAGCGACACAATCTGCCCATGATGGCTGCCGTCGACCTCATGAAACGCCTTTATTCTACGAATGCTGCTCCCGTGGTTCTCCTACGCACCTTCGGTCTGCAGGCCACCAACATGCTCCCATTACTAAAAGTAAGCTCTCTCTCCTCTGGCTTCTCCGTCTAAACATATCCTCCTATACATTACATCCCACTAAACCTGGCCATCACCTGTCAAACCTGAGCCCTGCCTCCACACTCACTCTTCCCTCCACCCTCTTTTCTGATTATGTGGAGCTTTTACTTCAGCGGTGTCTGTAATTTTCAGGGTTCTGAACATACTACTATGGCATCTAAGTTTAGCCCCAAATTTAGAGTTACCATAAGTGTGTGGGTGGGGTGCAGGGCTGGCTCTGGGGCAGCGGACAGTGGTGTTGGCTTGTGTTTTCACACCCCTTTTATTACCAGCCACTTATAAGAAATGGCTTTATTCCCTACTAAGTGATTTAGAACAGCACAGCTGTAGCTGTACAAACATTTCACTATCGACCACAAAGTTAAATGCAACACCTTTTCCATATTAAGTTGAAGTTCATAGGTCTGTAGAGAGGTCTGCCATCCCACTCATGTGGAACAGGTTCTTAGTAAAAGTAATTCATAGGTTCCAGAGTTTAGCTGATGTCTCTTTTGCCTCTGCAGGAGCAGATCATGGCATTTGCAAGCAAGTGATTCATCCATTGGTTGATCTCCTGTGACTTTAAAAGCTTGTAAAAATTTGAATGTAAAATAACTAAAATAATAAAGATTTATTTTACTCTTTTGCTGGCTCAGTGCAATGCTTTGCCGCTGTCCACAGTATAACATCAAAAGCATGAGATTTGTTGATTTTGTGTCCCCTTACTATTTTGCAGATGCAACATGTGAAGCACTTCACTCTTAGATGAAGAGTTGATTTAAACTGTGCAGTCAGAGATAGTTTCATAAAATCAGTGTTGAAAGATGTCGATCAAACAAAGCTTATTTTTCATGTTTTATTAAAACATACATGTATAGTATAAACTTATTTCACTTGAATAAAAACAATTTACATATGTTGGTCATCAGGTTTTTCATACTGATGAACCTAGAGGCATTTGTGAGCATTTGTGCAGCAAAAGGTTTTGCAATGTAAAAGCAATTCCTGTCAAATGATTTCACAAATTTTACATTGTGTATATACAGCAGTAGTTACTGAACATGTTAAATACTGAAAAAAAAATCCAGCAAAGGCATGACTTGGCAGTTACACAGAGGTTCAGGAGTTAATATTGGACAAGGATAATTAAAATACTCTAGGTAGACTTTCAGTTATTTAAATATTTGTACAGTTAAGAGAAATGATAAAGAATATTACTAATATTTTTGAGTAATCAGCAACAAGTGAAGGAGTCATGTTTCAGACTCCTTTACACAATATCTGTTTACATGTAATGGTTATAAATTATGTTGTTGGATGCACCATCTACCCTTGATGAGAGGTGTTTCTAGTGCTAGTCTACAATACAGTTAAGAACTGGAGCCCCTACAATTTATCCATGCTTGACAAGGTCTTCCCCACTCTAGTCAAAACGAACAATAATGGTTCAACTTTAAAAATACAGGCATTAAGCTTGTACATGTAACAATCTGTGAGAGGCATGTCTCCATGGCCTCTTTAACCCGAGTCATGGTGAATCCAACACCGTGATTAATATATACAACTCTTCAGTTGACATCACAACATCAGAGCACCTGTTCATGTCTTAGCTACAATGTCTGCAATTAAAGTGTTAAGTGCAAAGTTGAAGAAAAGAAGCTGTTTGTTTCAGCTGCTCCATTTCCAATAGTGTCTCTGTTGTCTCAGGCTAGGGGCGAATGAATTAGGGTCCTGTGTGATAATGTACTGCTAGAATAAAAAGAATGAGGTACAAGAATTTAGAAAGACAACTATGGTTGCACTTACAACTCATCTCTTAATTGTTTTTCTGTTGGACTGTAGTACAGTGCACACCAGGACCACAGTAAGCACCGAAATACCGTGACTGATTGTACTGCTTCTCTTTCCAGGTAGGCGGGAAAGACATTTCAGATCCGACACCCATAAGGAATCAAAAATGTAAACGTTCTACATAAATAAAGTCAGTCTGTCAGTAATGAGCTCAACATACAGTAGAAATAGCTGGCCTTAGAAAAATATAGTGATTTTTTTTTCAACAGTTCTTAGAGAGTTTACAGGGTGCTGAGGTCGAGAAGAGAGGTATGTCGGTGGGATCGGGTGTGCCTGTGAGGGGACGGGCTGATCGGGGGGCGGATAGAAGACGGGAAGCCCCCACAATGACAGAGTATCCTTAGTGAATGTTGAAATTTCTGAAGAAGTCAAAGGTTGCACCCAGGGCCCAGCTTGTCTCCACGTTGTTCACCTTCTTGGATAGCTGTTGAACAAAGTAACAGGAGATTCTCCATCAAAACCACAAAATGTCCTACACATACTGTCATGTATATTTTTACAGAACATGTTCAAGTCCTGTGAAGCACTGTACAGACAAAATGTAAAGGTTTTGTCATGCAGATTTTCACAGTTTGTATCTCTTTGACTCTCAATATCCACTGTGTCTGATTGGCTCACCTGCAACACAGTGCTGTCCTTGAAGCCAAAGCCCTCCTTTAGCAGACAAGTGATATATGTCATATCCATGCAGAGGAAGGGGCTGATAGCACGGTATTTGGTCATTTTGTTGCACACTGCAAACACAAAAGGCCACAGGTTTCAGGCATGACATTAAGACGTTCCACATACCACTGACAAAAAAAAAAAAAATCTCTTGTTACATCATATAATAGTCACGTTCCATGTATAAGCCAAAAAAAACTACTTTTCTAACTCATGTGCTACATGATTAAAAGATGACCTTTCTGTTTTGTTTGGCTGAATAAACAGATAGGTGCGAGGAGAATCGTTGAGGGTCAGCACAAGGCTGTGAGTGGGTGGTGGTGTTAAACAACCTAGTACACACTGTGTGTGTGTTTCAGTATGAGTCAGCCCCCAGGTGGTGTGTGGCTGTCAGGTGCCCTCCTGCCTGCCAGACAGACATCTTCAGCTCATCTGCCAGCCCAGCCTGAGCCAGACTTGTTCCTCCAGACCATGTGACAGTGTTCTCAACACAAACAGTCTTACATAACACACCAACTCATTTCTACATACTTGTTATAAATCTGGTTCTACACTGACACTACAAGTGTCGCAAATTTGAGCACGATGCGTTTTGGTTAAACATACTAAAACATTCTGTTGTGATGTTAACATATATTTATTCTATAATAAACTGCAGTTGTCTTATAATCCTTATTTGCTAACACATTTTATATATAATCAGTTTTATTTTCCTGTTGTGATAAATTCTGGTTTGACAGGAAAAGCTGTGCCAATTTGGTGCAATTGTGCCAAATGTTTGGGCACAAACAGGGTCTAGTGCTTCTGTAGTGTTTTTTTCCTGAAGTTTCAGTGGTTAGGAGACTGATATATATATATAATTAGTAAGATTGATGGTTTCAGGTTCATCCAACCCTAGAGAAGATAACATGTAACTCTTACCTTCCTTGGCTTTCTTCTTAAAATCCCTAACTTCAACCGTACCACCCCGACTGCCATCTGTGCAGAAAAAACAAACATGCAATTTGAATAGCTATTTTGTGCAGAAGATGATCATTATCACGAAAGATTATGGCGCTGGAAGGTGACTCTTTGGTCTTTGCCCACTCACCGATGAGGCCAGTCTCCACTGCTCTGTCAAAGTAGTAGGAGAAAGCGTAGAAGATGCTGCTGCCCTTTACTTCATAAGGCTGGTGCACGATTCCTTTGACTACCTTCATCACCTCATAGTAGCACAGCTTATAGCCTGCATAGCCTGAAAAAAAGACAAGGTAGAGGACGTAGTTTTATTGAATAAGAATAATTTAACTAAATAATGTGGAGTAAAAAGTACATTGATACAGCAGTGGCTGGATTGCAATCAGGAGAGTTTATAGGTCAGCCAGGGGTTGAAGCTATGGGCTCACCATATAATATACAAGGGAAGCCCCAGCTGGACAAGTTTCAGACAGCCTGCGGGTATGGTTGGCTCAAGTGTGCCGGCAAAACCATGTGCTGACAAGAGCAGCAGTCAGTGCAGCCCAGTTGGGCTGACTATTTTTACCACATAATTGTGAGCAGTCTAGATCAAGCTGCTCCTTACACACACACACAAACAACTCAGGGACAAGCCCAGCATCTTCTGGCTACTGGAATGTGGTATGAGACTGACTGCCTTATTTGTGAAGTTAACTGACAGTTTTCATTTAAATACAAGGTTGGCTGTGGTATAAGTGTTCAAGAGGGAAGAGAGAAAGAGAGGATGACAAAACATGCGTTTGGCGCCAAGGTTACACAAACTTTAGTTAAATGTTCTCATGTGAAACTGCATTGTACTGCACTCCATTGTGTTCCAGAGAAAAGAAAGGAATGCATGGATTGCCGGGATCCAAGGCGCTGGGAAGGCAATCAAAACCTCAGAGTGCTTTGTTCTTACCATCTGGAATCCCGCTAACTTTGTAGGTGGTTCCTCCAAAAGCCACATCTTCTCTGAACTTTTTCGGCAGGCAAGAACTTGTGAAGACTCTCCAATCTAGGCCTGGGAAAACAAAAACAGTTGGTCATATGTCAAATGATTCCACATTCATGAAAGAATAATATAAGTGCAAACAGAAAGATGATAAAGGGTGCTACTCTACCGTCAGCTCCTAGTGCTCCGAGAGTCGCCAGTCGAGCTGCAAACAGTCCATTTCCAAGGTAGCTATATGATAATGATACACAATTATGGTAAGTTTTTACATAGATGTGTATGGTTGCACTTTTAAGTAGGATTTAATGGGCAAAACCATATCCAAAGAGAATGTAGCATCTTCTTTGTCTGTTATTTACCTGTGTGTGTAGAGCTGATATGTATTGTTGAACAGGTTGAAGCTAGCAATGTAAGTGGAGGGAGCAGACTCAATGGTTTTCTGTTGGATAAATCATACATGGTTAGTTGTGTATTTTTTAGGAGATGCCTTTTTCAATATAAATAGTAAACATATCAAATGCTTTTTAAAAAGATTACCCTTGACTTAGGAAGAAATGTGATCTGTGTAGATCCTCCACCCAAATCCAGGATCCCCACTGTCCTCTTTGTGTTGGAGTACAAGTGACCTTTGGCAAAAAAGTAGAAAGTTGAAAACATCTTAATTATGCTAAGGTGTTATCACTGATCTGTGCAGCAGTGCTATGTTGTGTACTTTTGGCCAGTTTTCATTGGGGTTTCCTTTTACATGTCGGTGCCAGCTAGGAGGTAAAATACCTTTTTGGTTTGAAGCTTAAGGCTGTTGTTTAAAATCATTTTGGTGGTACCATGGCTGAGTGAAAAACAAGGGGAAACATTACATGTTTTTGCAACCTGATTGTGGCCAGTGATTCAAGCTCATAACCTCAGACAGGAGACAAGAGTCTTTCACTGTCAGGCTCCTGTGCACACTGGAGCCTCAGATATGAGATTCCTGACCACTAACACCACCATAGTAAAACACAAGCAATGTCTTACCTGTAAGGAAGTTCACTGTGACCCACGCAAGGACTCCTAGAACAGCACATGGGTGACAATGTCTGCATTATTTAAAAGAACCTGAGGAGGGATGCTAAATTTTCCCTGTCAGATATGTTCAAGCACACATGAGTCCTGTTCTCCTTCATTAGGCTGATATTTAAGTTGTGCAACTGGTTTAACTAACATGTAGGATTGCAGGTAATTACAACTGTCTCAGGTGGTAAGTTATTGCACTCATAAAGTGAGGACACTGTGTGATGAGACATAACATAATGGGCGTGGGGCAGCAACTCACAATGACATATTTATTTGTCTCAATGAGGCAGTAAAAAGAATTGTGAGAACAGTATTGTTTGATATATCCTTAGTGAATGAGGCAACCCGGTTAGACAATCTTTCAGTCAAAAACCACCAAAAATGTGTTAAAGAAAATAGAAAATCTTTTTGTGTATTATAACCTACCTTCGTTTTTTCCATTCATGATGGAAACGCTGTTGTTTGGCACGTAGAAAGGGGATTCATCAAATACCTCTTGCACCTGTAGAACACAGGTATCAGCATTTCATTAGAATCCTCAGCTGCCTGTGTGTTAAAACAATCAGTTTGTAATAAACTACACAGCCAAATACTCTGCTGTTGCTGGGATGATGTCTGCTTAAGCTTTAGAAGACAAACTGTGCCTGTTCTGTTTTAGAGTGACAGATAACTCGACCACAAGCACGGCTGGAACAGTAGCCTGAATTTAATACTTCAAATGACAAATTGCGTTACTCCACACAACCCCACAACAGCTGTTTTTTATAAGCCACCAAATGGGAAGACTTGTTGCCTTTTTTTTTCAGTGACACTTGTAAGCACTTAGTGGTTTCTCATCCCATTCCTTAGCGTGACGAGTGGTGTTTGTACCCAATTGTCTGAGGGCAAGAGAGAAAATGTGCTTTACCTCCTTCAGAAGAGCACTGGCCTTGTCTGAAGGCAACAGACGCAGACCTGCCGTGGCCTTCAGGACCACCGGGGTCCTCCTCCAATCCTCCTCTGGCACCGTCTTTTTGACAATCTTCAGCAACTGTCGGATGGTGTCGCCACCCTACAAAAGTGATGGCAACAGGTACAGCCACCAGTATTAACATTTATGGCCAATCACAGAACAAAAAGAAAGTCACGTATTTTATAATCAAACTAGGCAATGTACAGTATTTAAGGTTAAAAGTCTTGCCGAAGTCGAAGGTTGGTAACTATAACAGACAGGAGTGGGCAGCAGTGACAGCATCAGCAGGAGGCATTTTTATAATTACACAGTGTTTGCATCACTTAAACCCAAGCCAGAGAAAACCCCAGTGGTTTGGTGGTTTGCGGACAGTGAACTACTCCCTAATATACCTGATAATTAATAATAAGTGATGGGTTGAACATGCATACATACATACCTCTTCAGGGTTGTCCTTATAAGCAGACAATCCAGGCTTCACTGCATGGTATATTTCATTGTCCAGAACTGGCAGCTCAACTAAAAAAGTGGACACATCATAAATCAGAGAGCTAACTATAATATTTGTGGAGATAAAACATTTAAAAAATACTTCAATATACTGTATGTAATTGCATATATTTTCTTTTCAACTGCATTCTGCTTCAGATGTAGAGACCTGCATCCTACGCAGCTGCGTCAGACAAATTAAAACTCTGCTTCAGCTACTTTTAGAAGCTGCACTGCCCATGCACTCTGCCGGTGCATGTTTGTCCTTACACCACACAGTGAATGACCTAACAGCAAGCCGGCAGAGTGGGAGCCAGCAGCCTGTGCTTAAGCCCTACTATTAGTTTAGAGAAAGAGAGAGGTGAACCTCTGCACGTACCAGGGTCTTTCTGGATGAACTTATAGATGTGGATCCTGGTGCCTGTGCTCCCAGCGTCAAACATGACCCCATAGAAAACCCGAATGATGTTGACAGGGGAGGAGGCTTCAGGTACCGGCTGGTAAACAACAGGTGGGTGGTAAGGCTCGGGTGCAGGATGCACGACTTCAGGCAAAGTCTCTAGTATGGGGTGGATGACTTCAGGTGCCGGGTGGAAGACCTCGGGGATTTCCGGGGAGGTAGGCACGCCGGGCTGTGGGGCTCGTGGCACTGGATTGGAGACCTCAGGGAGGTGGTTGTCCGTGTTGGCGGTGTGCTCCCGGTAGCGGATATAGTGGGGCATGTAGCGGTGGTACCGGTAATAGGTCGCCTCAGCTATGAGGCTCGCAGCCAGAAGCCACACTGACAAAGTGAGGAGCCGGCTTGGTGTGGCCATTGTTGTCACAACCGGAGAGAAGAGGCAGCTGGAGCAAAAAAGGACAGCTGTGAAGAAGCAGCCCTGGAGGATGCTGGAGCAGAAGACTGGAGAGGCCCCAGAGAGAGCAGTGGAGATGGAGAGAGGCAGATGGGGCGCAATGCACACTCAGGACCGTCAGGTCATCAGTTTACAGTATATAAAGACATGAGGGCTTGGCACGGAGCCACACTGACAGATGCCATCCACCAATCCTGTGGCGGTACATCCCGACTTCACCAGGAGTTCCCCCATCCCCCCACCCTCCTCATAAGAGATGAGTGAAGACTGACTACCTGCCTCCCATAAACACTTCCTTTTTTTAAGAACAGGATTATTTTTGTCTCTTGCCCTCTCCTCATCTATACTGGTTATTCTGGTGCCAAAAATCCCCTTTTGGAAAGGAGAAACCGGTTGAAGAAGCTCAAAAGAAATTGTCTTTAACTACTTTTTATTGGTGCATTTAAGACTTACATAGTAAGCTACCTCAGAAATTCCTTCACCCAGCAGCTCTTTGGACTTTCACAAATTTACAAGTGCTGAAATTTGGCTACAGCCTAAATTAGTTGTGATGTAAGTTACTGCTAAATGCACATCTGTAAAGTTCAGACATTTTTTTTTTGAATGAATGAATCATGATGTAAAGTTGTTAAGTCTTGCTTTATTTAAATTCTTCAGGGCCCTGTTGGGAAGGACATAATCAAAGAAACTCCAAAAGAATGTTCTATTTTATACAACTCTATTTGAGAATGTCACTCAATAAAGATAAAATTGATTATTTTATTATCGACCACTACCTCTACTAAATCATGTTCAGTAGTGCAAGTGAGTTAGGCTTATAATAAAGAAATCCATTCAACATTGTCTTAATTATCCTACAATAATCACTCCATTAAATCCACTCTAGCAGTTTCACCGATCTTAAAAATGTAAATGTGACAGGCACTCCAGCTGGCATAAAAGTATGTTGGTAATCATCTCACTCCCACTCATCCCCATGTTAACCACAGGCTTTTCAGGGGAAAAATATTTGGGCAGCAAGGCACGTTTCACGAGAGAATGCATGAAAAGCATTGGTGTCTCTTTCTGTGCTTTAGGTGGGCGGTGTATCAGTTAATGCTTTCTCATGTAACGCTCAGAGTTGCTGGCTTTGGCTGCAGGGTGCAGAGGCTTTCGGATATCCCACAGCAGTGGAGCACAGGCGTACATCAGCTCAGAGACCTTACATGAACTTAGATTGGTACCGGGCTGTGATATTTTTCACCCACTTTGTATCAACAGAAAGAAGACAGAGATCTGAAACAGGAACGTCTGGTAGTCTGAGGCATGCCTGCAGAAGTGACCCTGTCCCAACCCTGACTTAGCGTGTGTTGATATGAGCCTGTTTCACCTCACACAGCGGGCGACTGAGGCAGAAACTGAGCTGCCGACTAGCTCAGCCAAGGGTTAAGGGAGGACAGAGGTCCTGCAGATGGGCACAAGAGAGCACAGGAAGTCCACAGAGAGGACAGTGTGGGGAGGGGTGGGGCTTGGCACCGGTGTTCATCCATCATGCCATTCCACTCCCAGGACACTTGACTGTGCAAAGCACTGTTCCAACACTGTAATTTGAACTAAAAATATTGGGCTTTCTTTCCTCCTTCCTTTTTTCTAAATATTGTGGCTACCTTTTTCAATCTTGCGGCACACCAGAATGACCGTTCACCCCTATCAAAGCATCCATGTGCAGGACTTCTCACTGACTTCTGCCCATAGCTGCATGTTAACAGTACAATATGATAATGTGATGAATAAAACCTGAATACAAATGTCCTATCAGAAACATTAGTCATGTTTTGTCTGGGGTGTGTGTTCATTTTGTAATTACTTTGTTATTTTCTTACTAATAATGTTCAGACACATCCTGTGGTTAATGTAGTAATTATTATAGATCATGTTCAGTGTTTGGACAGCTTCAATCCACCTTAGGAAATTTGGCACATGAATCATATTTTAGTGGTAAACCAGCACCTGTTTTATTTTGCCATTATAATGTGATGCCATATGTTTTCCAAGTAAAATATCATGTGAATTTCGATTCACTCTAGATAACATACAATAAATGGAAATGGAAAATCTGCTGGATCATGTTGAAATGTCATCTGCACATGCAGTGCTACTGTTTAAAGTGTATTTAAAGTGTTACTCTACAAAATGACACAGCACATTACAAACAATGTTTTAAACAAGAAGTGTATGTTCAATACAATGCCTGGTATTTTGTTTCAAGATAAGTGTAACCATAAAGCTTGAGAAGGGTCCCCAGCTTTGTAATCCACACTGTGCAATATATCATTAATATGCTACAATGTTACCCTCAGGAATGTCATGTTTGTGGGTGTCCTACCCCAAAAAGTCCATTGAGGAAACCTTGTCATTACAATTCCAATGATAATGACAGCTTTGAAAAGCTCAGGGTTATTTCGGTTTTCTCTCCTTACTGTCATAGTAATTACCTTTAAATTTAGTCTTCAAACTCTGTTCAAGATGCCAGGGCAGAGAACAACCCTATACAATTGAGTTTACAGTAGCTACACCCAGCACTTGTGATATCTACTTTTTTGGTTTAATGAATCGTCTGCATTGGACATCCTCAGGCTCCTGCAGAAGCTTGAACAAGATGATGGACAGAGCCCAGTGGTTTTGAGCTTGACTTGTGACCCATGCTAACTTTATTGTTTCTGTTGGATGAGCTTCCTCAAAGATGTATGCCAAATGCATTCATGTTGATCTTAGTGGTTTTCCCATAACTCCAGCAAAAAACAGCTGTGGGGATGGCAGTGAGTAACACATAGTTCTTTTCAGGATAACATGGACAATACTGCAGACAGAAGCCAAATGTTTTTTCATGTCATCATGTGGGAGGAGATCATGTGCAAACTGATCTTATTTGATAGCTCCCAGTGCGAGAAGGCTGTAATTACAAGGCAAGACAAATACAGAGATTCTGTGTCAATCCAGAAGTTGTTGCGCAGAACGGACATCTGGTTCTTATAATCTCCCACAGTAAGTGGTTATTTGAACCAAGAGTTGAACAAGCGATAGCTACAACTTGAGAAATAAATGCTAATAAGAAAAAGAGAATTGTTTAAGACAGTGCCATTGAACTGGTAGCAACATTTCAGATAAACTTGAGAAACATGTGAGTCCATGTGAGTTTATTAATCAATTAGCAGACTGACAGAAAATAAACTGCAGGTAATATTAAGGAGTGGTTAATCATTAACTGACATCAAAATGTCAAACATTTCCTGGTTCTGGCTTCTCAGCTGTAAGGATATGCTGTTTTGTCTGTGTTTGACATAAAAATTGAAACTTGGGTTTTGAATTCTTGATTGGATATTGCCTCGCACTCTGTAAATTTGTGAGGGAATTTCCACTGTTTTCTTTTTGGACTAAACAGCTTATAAATCACTAAATAATCATGAGATGAATCAAGCATTGTTAGTGTCAGTTCATGGACACAACTCAGAACGGAGGATCCATATTCAGAGACTGGAGACCAGTTAAGCTGGAAGGCTCAGGTCGGTGGAGTCTGGACCACAGAATCTCCGGGTATTCCAACTTCCTCCCACAGTACAAAGGCATACAAAGTTGACTGGTGACCCTAAATTGTCTGTAGGAGTGAGTATGGAGTGTGTGTGTGGTTGGCTGTCTATGTGTCAGCCCTGTGATAGACTGGTGACCTGTCCAGAGTGTACTCCGCCTCTCGCCCAATGTCAGATGGACCCTGTTCAGGATAAGCAGTATAGATAATGGATAGATCTATTAATCTGCCAGTTATTTCCTCAGTTACTCAATTAATTGCTTGGCCCAAAAATATCAGAAAACTATATGGAAGGAATAAGAGGAAGAATTCACTGTGTACACTGGGGGTCAGGAGGGGCCCAGGAACAAATATCTTGCTCTGGGGCTCCCTAAGAAGTTATTCTATTCACATATCCATCTATCTAAATATACTGTGCTGAGAGGGGTCTAGTGGCCCACCTGTAAGAAAGTAATGAAAGTGTCATGTACTTTCTCTGTCATATATTCAATAATAAAAACTGTGCCTAAGTGAAATTCAATCTTCCTAGGGAATGCATTTCTAAATGCATATGTTAAAATGCTATTTTTCAATAAATAAACATGCATTTTAAACATAAAAATGACCAAATACCACAGTAGTTTTCATACTATACCTTGAGGCTGTGGTGATTAAATATACAATAGGTCTACTTGGATTGCAGCAGACAATTGACCTGCTGCAGCGTCTCCATGGCAATAACAATAAACATTCACAACCGGCTAGGAGCTTGCTATCATTACCGCTAGTCAAGCACTAGCTCTACAGGTTTGTTTTCTGTTGTATTTTAGCTATTTTCTGTAGTATTTCAGCCAACAAAAGTAGTAGTGATGAAGAAGAAGAAAGTCGCTAAAGGAAAGAAAGCGAAGCCCGGGTAAGTGACTACATTTGTACACCTTTTTGCTGCATTGACTTCACTGCAGCAAAAACGTCAAACCAAATGTTACTTTTGTCACAGGAAAGGAAAGCTGAAAAGCAAACAGGGGCCAAAAGCGGACAAAGAGCTGGAGGTCGAAAAGGCCAAAGCCAACGCTGCCCTCTGGGACCTGAGGTTACAAGTCACCGACAAGTCTCTCGTGCAGTACCGCGAGGTTTGTCGCAAATTGGCACGCGCCAATGATGAACTCACTAATCAACTGTACCGCGCGGAGAAAGACGCCATCGATATAACAGACTATTTGAAGAGAGAAGATGCAGCGAAAGAGAAGAAGGTCGAGAAGTAACATTACTATGTGTTTATGTGTACCTCGAGTGATGACCTCGATCGTTTTTTAAACATTCTGTCATTTTAATAGATCAATATGCTGCAGCAAACCCTCAAAAGTCAAGAGGCACTAGCACACGAGGAGCAAAACAAACTGGTGAGTTCGTTTAAGACACAGCCACGAGAGAAGTGCCTCTCGAGCTTCCATTTAGCCCGCAATACAAGCGCAAGCTAGCATATTGACAAAATAAAAGGTGTGAACCGGAAATCATGCAGTTACCGTGCATAAAGTACAGCGTAGAAACCGGTCAAACAGGCACAGGAAAACAGTTTTTAGTTGAGACTTGAAAGTGTTAGAGTTGTGGCACATTTAAGGTCATCGTAGAGTATAAAATCTAACAGCAGCTTCACTCTGTTTGGTTCTGACCCAAGGTTCTACCAGCAGACTGCTTCCTAAAGATCTCAAAGCCCTGTTGGGTTTGTATTCTTCAGGGAGATCAGAAATGTTATCATTGACTGACCACTACTCTTTCTAGTCAAGATCAAACTATCAAATTGAAATGACAAAATTTAAGTGGCTTTACTAGACACCCCCACCCCAAAAGTAGAAAAAGCTTTTACTTTTTTGCCAGCAGCTGTTTTCCATCTCCCAGCCCTTACTTCATGCTAGTCAAATTGAGTCCAAAAAGCTTCTGAGGAGGAAATAAAGAGGCATGGTCTGGACCAACTTGAAACATCCCTATTTTAGACATGTATGGAAATGTCACATATGTTCATTTGGTAAAAAAAAATAAAAATGCTGTGGTATGACTGACTCTAAAGATGTGATTTCAAGACATTTTATTCACAGTCCTTTTTCTCATTGTGAAGTGATAAAATGGTTCATTGTGCAAATTGACTTAGCTAATGGAAACTACTCCACCAAAGGCACTAAAGGGAAGCAAATGCCCTCACTTTTGTCTTAAGGAGAGACATAATGAAACTGTTGAGAAATTGAGTCATCCAAATAATTATAGTATAAAGACTTCTTCAGCTGCAGTTACTGCACAAGAATGCTTGCAACACTACCCAACTTTAACATGGTAAACATTTTTAAAGGTGATTATTAGATCACAGAGACTGAAAATTGCATATGATGCAAACCAGCTTGTGTAAATACTGTAGATTGGTGCATCAGTATATAGACGGGTGACAAATGAAAGCAAAAAGCAACATAAAGTGTCTCCATAAGGTGTCGGGCTGCCAGAACAGCTTCAGTCCATCTCAGCATTGATTCTACAAATCTCTGAACTCTGTTGGAGGGATGAACACATTCTTCCAAAAGATATTCCCTCGTCTGCTGTTTCGATAATGGTGGTAGAGAGCACTGTCTAACACATCAGTCCAAATTCTCTCATAGGTGTTCAACTGGGTTGTGATCTGATGATTCTGGAGACCATAGCATACAAGTCGCCTCAGTTTCATCCTCAACAAACTATTCAGTGGCCTCTTGTGCCCTATGGATGACGGCATTGTCATCCTGGAGGAGACCACTCATTCATCCGGGGTTTTCCTTTAATTCGTCAGCTGTCTGCAGATCAGCATACACAGAGTTAATTGAAAAGTAACGATTAGACCTAAACTTGTAATCAGATTGTTGATAACCCCTTATTTAGTTGTCATGTACATGTTGGTGGGTGTGTGTTTTGCTACTCTCTCATGACTTTGGTCACTTTTTTTGCCCAGACTGGCTTTTCCACAGTAGCATCTTGAGGTATTTAGCTTGACTGATCCTGTGCTTAAGTCGGTTTGCAAACGAGTACGGCCTGTGTGAACTTGGGGACAAAAATCTTCTTCCCTAGCTAATGCAAACCGCACTTAGGGGAATTTTATGGGAATTTTGCAGCAGCAGAATAGAAGCGGAATTTTGCAGAATACTGTAGGTATTCAGATGCATTTTAAGGCATGCATTTAATATGCAGAATGTTGTTTGTCTAAAGTTATGATTGGTTTCAACAGGTCGAAGATTACACACTTCAAATTAATGAGATGAAGGAGCTGTTCAGAAAGAAGTCCAGTGATTTTAACATGATCCAGGATGGAATGAGAAAAATGAAGGAGTTTGAGAAGAAGAAAATCCAGATGGAGCAGGAGCTCAGTGATGTAAGAAGAAACACACGATGAAATGCTTCTTGTGTCAGGGTGTTAAAATGCTACCAGTAACTATGACCTCTTTATTTTGTAGATGAGAGAAAGCATGGATATTGCTGCCAAGGAGCATAGGGAAAACCTAAACAAGATGGAGTATAAATTCTTCAAAGAAAAGGTATCAAGTCTAAAAGCATCACCTAAACTATTCCTCCAGTGTGGAAGAAAATGGCAAATGTGACATTATTGTGGGGAAAACAGATTTGAAAATGTATCAGTTGTAAAGATCTGGCCTTCTGTCAGTGAACCATGGATGAGAGATGGGGATTAAAATAGCTAACCTAGTAGCTGATACTGTAAATCTCCCTGCAGGCTTGCCTGGAGAGGGAAGCTGAGCAAATGATAGCGCTGGTGGAGCAGAGGGCCCACAATGAAGCCATTGTGTGAGTGTGTTTCTGCTGTATCTTCACAATGTAATTTTGGTCTATAAATTGCACTTTCAAAGAAAAAATAATTTACTCTCGCAGCCATTTATGTATAGTATATAAATATATACAATTACAACTAATGTTCTTTTCTTGACCACGCTGGTTCTTCATGTTCACGATAGTAAGCCAATGATCACATTCTCAGCCTACACACTTCTCCTGTAGGGAGATGTGTGGAACACCATAGTTTATTTCTTTTTAGGCCCTTGGGATGTGTATTTGACCTCTGCTCTGTTTAGTTATTTTCTACAGCTCATAAAACATCAACATTGATACTGGTGTGGTCCTGCCGGTTTGGTCTTACTGTCAGCAATTGAATTAATTTTGAACACACTGAGGCTGTCTTTAAATCCCAAGTACAATGGCCCAGTTAATTCACTTTTTAGTGTAAGAACCAAGAAACTAAAAGAGGTGTGTCATATGCTCTCCTCACAGTCAAAGCCTTGACCACCTTGACTAATAAACAATCTTAAAATATTTCATAAAGCATTTTTGTTTGACTAGGAACAATTTGTGCAGGTTAAATAAATCTGAAGTCCCTACAGTGCTGTCAGTCAGAAAATTAAGATTCATAAGGACATGTTTATAATTAAACATTTCTCAGTGGTTCATGTGTTTGCACTGTAAACTGTTTAGGCAGCTGGACGATGCCTCACACTCAGTGTTCAAGGAGAATGTTCGTCTCACTGAAGCTCTGAAATATCACATAAAGGAGGCAGAAGACCTGCAGAAATTGTCAAACACTCTGGAAAAGGAAAATGCCTCACTGGCCCTGGACAAGGTATGTTCGAGCAGTAGGATAGCAAACAGCAGTGTTAATCTGAGGCACCGGGTGTCCTTGGAAAGAGACCACTCATCTCTATAAAGTCATTTTCAGTCATTTCAGCTATAAACACTTGTCATATCTGTGCAGAATATATTTCAGGTGGTTTTTCCCCCTGTGGTGTTTACTTGTGCTGACCTTGTGTATTTTGCTTGTGGTCCCTCTTATACCCCCCCCACCCTTGACTACTACTCATCCTCTCAGTGGTCAGTGGTTGTGGTGAGTTTCCACTGGTGTATGGGTTCAAATTCAGTGGCTTCACCTTCACAGGTTTCTGGCCCTGATTTTGTTTGAGACAAATAAATGATGTGCACATTAATCTTACCTTTGCTGACAGTTAATCAAGGGAGTAAATCCACCTTGTTGAAGTTTTGGTCACTCAGCAGCACAGGCTACCACACAAATCATTATCTGTTCTAGCTCTGTTTTGGTATGAAAATGAAAGCATGTTCTAAAGGTAGCTCAACATCGTCCACTTCACCACTGTACTCTTCTTTCTGCTCACCCAGAGCATGTTTGAGTTGCTGGTAAAGAAGAATGCAGCTGACATGGAGGCCCAAAAAGATGAGATATCTAAACTGAGGACCAAGGTGGCTACTCTGGAGCAGGCCTTAGACCTAAAAGCTGGGAAACCTGAGCAAGAGGAAAAAAAGAAGGAGAAGATGCTGGTTAGAACCCAGGCCAGCCAGGTGGAGCTGCAGAAGCTGCAGAGGGTCCTTGCCATGCGGGAGAGGGAATTGGGGCACCTCAAGCGGCTAGCGGGCACCATTGTAGAGCAGCGCACAGAGCTGGAGCAGTTCTTCCATGAGGCACTGGCTCAGGTGAAGCAGGAGATCATGGCCAGTAGGCTGCAATACAAAACAGAGGCACTAAAGGCTTATCACTGCAGGCTGAGAGAAGCCACAGCAGGGAGGTTAAAGTTCCCACCCATCCGCACTTTCCATAAAAGCCCCCACAGCACCAACTCTGTCTATTCAGATATGGATGCAGCTGCGATGTGGTAGGTCCACTTCCCATCATCTTCGTGACTTGTACTGCTGTGTACGTCTTTGTGATAGTTTTAAAACACATTTTTATGTTTTTGTTAAGCAAGATGGTGAGTCAAGATGTTTGTTTACAACACAACAGGCAGTATGTTTGCAACCATTTGAATGAGCATCAGAGGGTCCACAGTATCTTTGAACTGGTCCTTTCTCAGAACCCAGTCTGGTGCGAATTACAACACAAAACCTAGGACATGAACAGGACAGGACATGGACAATAAAACAATGGTTAATAGGTGAAACAGAGGAATATAAGCAAGTATATAATGAGAGGACAGGTCGTGTGCAGGTGTGGTGTGTGTGTGTGCTTCCAGTTTAAGGTGGAGGAAGGGGGGTGGGGCAGGCAGAGAGTAATGATTTAGTGATTTTGTTCACTTTCCACTGTCGGAGTTGGAGCATTGCTCACAGAAAGAAGGTTCAGGGTTTGAGCTCCGTCCAGCCTGGTGCCTTTCTATGCGAAGTTTGCATGGTCTCCTAAATTGGCGATGTGAGTGTGTGTGGTTGTCTATGTGATAGACTGGCAACCTGTCCAGGGTGTACCCCGCCTCTCCCTCAGTGTCACCTGGGATAAGGGGTATAGATAATGGATGGATAGAAACATTGTAACTGGTTGGAAGTTTGGCACTTGTAGGCAACTTTCTTTTTTGATATTGTGTTTGTCATTTTGGCTTTCTTGTTTTTCCATTAGAAGCGTGAAGTTAACGAATCAAGTGATTTAAATGATTTCTCTGTGAGTGCTGTGGTAAACATTGAATACAGTTAACTTGTGGAAGAAATTTTCATTTTAACTGTAGCAGTTTGGCCAGTGAGTAGGTGGTTGTTCTAGCAATTGAAATCATTTATCTTATTTAATAGAGGGGTGCAGTTGAGATTAAAAAGCTCTGACAGTCTGGGGGAAATATTGATACCTAAATATGTAATGTTGCCAGAGTGGAGTGAGAGGAGAGAGTCTTGAGCTGCGGAGTCCCAGGCGATGTTCAGTTATCTGCTTGATCAGTATGTTTTTTTGCATTCTCATTTGTTGTAATTTCATAACAGGAAGTATCTGAAGAGCTGGGCAGTGCGTGGTGGAGCGTAGCAGATCATAGTAGAGCACAGCCCTGGGTGATGTGTCTAGTGTTCTTATCCAGTGGATGGGTGACTCTCCACTATCAGATTTTGTAGATTCTGAATAGAAATGTCCAGTGCACTATGCTGAATGCTTTGTGTGTGTGTGAGTGTCTAATGATCTAAGTATGGCTTTGGTTTTTGTACCATGAGAGTAAGTTAAATAATCTACAGATCTTATCGGATTCATTGTTGTTATTTATGAAGCTTGTTTGATCTGATTTTAATTCCTCGAGTTTATTAACACCAAATCACATTTTGCTCATTCAGTGTTCATCTCGCTCTTCATGGTTTATCTTAATACAACCTATATATGTAAGTCAGTTTGTACAGTAGTACAGGTTAACATTCATTTTCATTCCATGCGCCTGTTTTTTAGGACACATCGACTAGGCAGCAAAGTTGAAATCTCAGATCTCACTTGGGAGCAGAAGGAACAAGTGCTCAGGCTTCTCTTTGCTAAAATGAATGGACAGAAGGAAAGGTAAAAAAACAAACCCAGTTTAATGTTTGTCAGCAAAGACTTGATGGTTGCTTGTTCACCACTTATTGATTTAATCTTAGGTAGTACGTGAAAGTCCATTCATACTCCCCTAAAATGTCTGCATCAGTTACCTCTTATAGACAAAATTCAGTAAACATGTAGTGACGCCTCCCTCTTTTTAATGTTTTAAACAGACATTTTCTTAGAGGATACCATAAAACATCAGCTAGGCTTCAACCAATTTTCTTTTCCATCCAGCTACTTAAAAAGAATGGGGGGGTAAAAAGAGAGTTTGGGCACAATAGTAAAAATAGGCCCAGCCACAGAGTCGTGTGCTTGGAAACAAACATCTGGTCATGTCAATTTGCTTTCAGCCTGTTGGCCCCTCATCACTACACTAGCAGTTTATTTTATTCTTTGAACACTTGCGGTCAGAAAGCAGCTGGTTACATAATTCTCAGAAAGGGTGTGCAGGAAATCTAGATGCAGGGGGGCATGGCAGGCGAGTGGAGATGTATATTAATGTTAACAGTGGTCTGGCACACAGTCAAGTAGACTAGCACAGAGCATTTGGTAATTCAGAGTTGGTGTCCAAGTCAATGTGCCTTGTGTTAACCTGGAGTAATCCCTTTTCAAGATAGACTGCAGCCCTTCATGAATAGACAAGCAATGCTAAAACATGGCTTTTCACTTAGGTTCTGTGTTTAACTGCAACTGTGTATGTTCCTGATAGGAAAACCAGCAGACATCTGGCTTTGTCTGCTTCCTCAGAGAAGCGCCTTATTGACAGTGATGCTGCTGGGTAAGATACTAAAGGAATGTATGAGAATAAATGTTATACTCCATCTTTTCAGTTGCAAAGCCTGTGCAGATATTTTTGGTCTTGCATTCCATGTTTATCTGAAAAAGAACCTGCTGTGAGAACATCAGTGCTTACATGTGATTTATCAAAACACTTGCTTTTTGGCATTGCATAATGATGACTGTCTTCCAGAATTAGAGAGGAGCTTTCCCCAGCAGCCTTCATCACCCAGGCGCCTGAGTCTGTTCTGCCCTCGATCCCAAACATCCTTCCAGATATACACATCGCATGACCTCTGTGTGGCCTCTACATTGCACATCATACTTTGGGTTTGTTTGCCTCTGTTTTGTCCTCTTCCCACAGAATGTCAGTCATGTGTTTACTAGAATACAATACGTTTGGCCTCATCAGAAATCTTACCATGCGGGTAAACTCACCAGCCACTTTATTGGGTACACTTGTATGCAATTCAATGCAACACTTCCACCTTAACATCTGTGTTTATGAAGCTCAAGATGTGTTTTTGGTAAAATTGTCATAACTGTGTTGATTATAATTGGTCATAGTTAAAGGTGATGTACTGGACTGCATTATATTCAGAGGTGCCTGTATTTTTGTTTTCCCCAGCTACATACATGAAGGTCAGAATATTAGGAATGCCTCTGAATATAATGTAGTCCAGTACAACATGACTGAATTTATACATTCATGACAATTTCACTAAAAACAAACATTTTGAGCTTTATAAACAGATGTTAAGGTGGAAGTGTTGTACAGGTGTACTTATTAAAATGGCCAGTGAGTGAGTACACATATGGCTTGTGATTCCTTGCTTTCAAACATTTAGCCTGTTTAAAGATCATTTCAATCAGTTAGGAAGTACTTTTTGACTATGGTCCAGGTAATATACAAAATCTGTAAATAATTGGATGGTGGGCCACGGGGGGGTGGGTACAATGCAGTGTGTCCATGGCAACCTTCATTCATGGAGATTATGCACACTCCACTCGAAGTAAGTACACAGGTTTTGATGCAAATTTTATTTGAGGAAATGACATTGCTCCAAACAAACATTGCTGAAGCTCAGTGGTTTACATTTTCAGAGCTTCTATACATGTTTAGTATTAAATCATTGAGGGGAGGGGAGTTCTATAATATACTTTAACTATTCACATTGAACTTAAGTCTGTTCTGTGCCCAAAAGAAGGGTTAATTATTGTAGGTGTTGTGGTTTATCTGACTGAAGAGCAGCACTCTAAGCCTTTAGCGGCCCATAGTGGGCATGGTAACTGCAGGGCTTTGCAAAGTAGCATCTTCAGCTTTCCATTGTGAAGTTACAGTTTTGAGTTGTGTGTAAAACTGGATGCCCTGGAGAGAAAAATAAAAACATTTACATCATTAACTGCCACGTTTTCCTTTATACCTGTAATAACAGGACACAGTAGTTTGCTTGGTACCTGTTTGCCGTAGAAGTTCACATCCCCTCTGAAGGATCCTCTTGAGCCCGTAAAGGAGAACATTGGCAGCGGCACAGGAATGGGAACATTGACTCCAACCTGCAGAAAACAAGTATTGTCCCTTTCATCTCCATAAATGTAAGTTTTGTAAAACAATTCCCCGAATTCCCAAATTGCTAGGATAAGTTAGATGCAGATGATGAGATGCTGTTTAAAAAAACAAGCGGACATGATCACATGGCTAAACTTGTGGCTTATATATTTGAAAGCGCAGCATGCTCTTATGAAAGGGAGGAAGAACTAAATAAACCATTTTGTTATGAAGGCAATAGTGGCATAGCATGCTTGGTTTAGAATGTTTGAAACAGCAAGAATAAGTTTGGACACTAAGACCTTTTGGCAAGGGAAAGAAAAAAAAAAGGAAAAGTAGATGTTTGTTGCACGGAGGTTTGGACAGGAGTACAGCACATGGCCTGCACAGCATTCCCCGACATGTGAACAGCAAACACAGGGCATAGCTAGGCTCCACAAGCAAACAGGGTAAAAAAAACTAGCCATATTTATGCTTAAACAGTGAACAGGACCCTAGGAATCCCTTCAGTTTAATTTTAAGATTTCCCCTCCTTGAACACTACCCGGAAAATTGTCTGTGTCCCCGTTTTCATTTAACAGACATATTTGTAGTAGCTATTTCTAGTCCTGCCTGGTGGAGGGAAGGGGGATGCCGAAGGTGTGTATTTTAAGTTAGAAGCAAACAAGGCTATACTTGACATGGAACATTATTTTTTTTGGGTATGTGAAGGTTTTCAGTCTGAAGTGTAATGTGCTCACTGTTGAGAGCTGCTGCATGGACATGACAGAGGGATGTTAATGTCTCCATTCTCCCAAAACAACGCTTTCAGAGGCTCTAGCATCTCACCTGGCCCACATCCACATCGTGAGTGTATTTGCGTGCAGTGGCGCCATTTGTGGTGAAGATAGCTGTACCATTGCCATAAGGGTTTCTGTTAACCAAACTGATGGCATCATCTAGAGTGTCTGCCTCAAGAACAACCAACACAGGACCAAAGATCTCTTCAGTGTAGCACTTCATCTCAGGCTGCGAAAGAACAAGGGTGAACACTTTCACTAGTAGTTCAGTTAATGGTACTCGGATCCAAATGTATATTAATGTGCACTTAAAGATATAAACCCACATACTGTGACATTGCTGAGGATGGTGGGACCCACAAAGTTGCCTTCCTCATAACCCTTGACCTTAACGTTTCGGCCATCCAGAAGCAACTTTGCTCCCTCATCCACCCCACTCTGAATCAGACTGCAGACTCTCTGCTTGGCCTGGGGAGAGATTAGAGGCCCCACATCTGCACCAGGCTGGTCTCCTAGCAGGACCCCAGAAACAACGAGCTGTAAGGTTACATGCTATGGCACTCATGTGATGTAAACATGCAAAAGCCACGATGGACATCATGAGACACTCCCTAAAAAATGGATACTTAGACAGGAAACCCCTACTACACAAATGAGTTATCACTGCAAACATGGAGATAAAAATTCTATTTTACTTCATATCACTTTCCTTTCTCAAAGACTTTGATGCTCTGAGTCGCTATTTAGGCCTGAGCCGCAGAATCTTGCCACAAATTTCCAGCATGGCTGACTCAACAAGCTCCCTCTCTCCCAGCTGACTCCAGTGTGAAGTTCCACCAGAGCAAAAAGGCGAGAGGTGTGGTTAGGGCGGCGTGGGTGGCCCCAAGATGACTAAACCAAAGGCCCTTGGGGGAACAGGAGTTTTAGGACAAACAGAGGTGAAGGGCAATGGCGAGCATACCTGCATTCACGCACAGACCCTTGGCACGTTCGACCAGCTCTGGCAGCCAGCTCCGTGCCTCACCCACCAAGATGGCTGTGGACAGAGCCATGCAGCGCTGTCCCGCTGCCCCGAACGCTGCACCCACAAGTTGGTTCAGAGTGTTCTCTTTGTTGGCATCAGGCATCACCACACCATGGTTCTTGGCTCCCTGCAGTACACTAGTAGTGGTTAGCTTTCTGTTTGATCTCCACATTACAGCAACTGTGAGAACATTATGTCAGGAAATTATAAACAAATGACCTACTACACATTTTAAATAATAAACCTATCCAAATTTTAGTCCATGTGACAGGATTAATAGACAAATTTTAAAAAAGTGAGGAGCAGCAACAATAGGGTCCAAAGTACAACAGCCTGTTAGCCAATGCTGCCACCTTCTGGACACTTATAGTAAGTCAGACATTATACTTGCACTGCATTATCATTTGACACTCACCATGTTTGACTGAACCCTCTTGCCATTTTTAGAGCCCCTCTCGTATATATACTCCCCGGCTCGGTTTGAGCCAACAAAGCTGATTGACCTGATGGCTGGATGGTCACAGATGAATTTCACAGCTGTGACAGACAAAAACTATTAGACATCTTTTAATCAGCCACAGTAATAAACAACCATAAACAACCAAAAGCTGTGTGAGACTGCATTACACACAATATCATGCAGTTAACCCAAGGTATAAAAAAAACTGTTAGGTTTCTGGTCTGTTCTGAAATAAAATAGAAAAATCATTAAGAAACGAAACTGGGTTTATACATGTCTCATTTTTGACAGTGACCAATGTACCCCCAAAATGTCACTGAATGTTTGTTTTAGTTTGATATGGGGCTGCAGCTAAGGCTTGTTATTATTGAATCTCCTGAAAGTTGTTTCACCTATAAAATGTCAAAAAATGGTAAAGATGGACAATTTGTCAGCTAAATCAACTTACTTTAGTCCAACTAACAATTCTAAACCTACGTGTATTCTGCTTATCTTAAAAAATCCACCAGAGTAGCTTTAACTTGGACTTTTGCTTTGATAATTGACTAGGAATTAATCAATTGTGAAATATTTGTATAGTGACTAATCAGTTCAGTGCTACTTGTGTTTGAAAGAAGGACACAGTGAACTGGACATATTTGATAAACGATTCACAGATTTAGGGGTTCATTTCAGAACCTGGGATTCTGTATGTCATGTTATTGAGCGGAGATGTCAAATCTCAATGTGGCTCATTAATATACAGTAGCATCTGAATACTTTGAAGCCACTGGATGTTCGTCAGATACACTACTTTGTACTTATACTTTAGGTGTAGAATAGATTCAGACACAAAATGGCAAATTCTGTTACCAGGCTAAAGTAACAGAACCAAACTCTTACCGTCATGTTGGCCGTGAATGACATTGAGCGTCCCATCTGGAGCACCAGCATCCTGCAGCAGCTTGGCCAACAGCATGGTGCAGGTTGGTACCCGCTCCGAAGGCTTCATCAGGTAGGTGTTGCCGCACACCATACCCATGGGGAACATCCACAGAGGGATCATGGCAGGGAAGTTGAAGGGGGCGATGCCGGCACACACCCCGAGGGGCAAGCGGTATGTATGGGTGTCCATGTCCTTGGTGATGGAGGGCAGGGTTTCCCCTAGCATCAGAAAGGTAATGCTGCAGGCATGCTCCACAACCTCTGCCAAAAAAAAAAGTGGTAAACAAGTTAATTTGGTTTGTATTTTGCAGTTGTCAAGCAATGAAAGAAGAATTTGATACCACTGTATTAATCCACATATTTCATACAAAAATGGCCAAAAAAAAAATGGAATAATGTTAACATTCTTCTTTAAAGATATTTCACCATTTTATCTTATCCTGTCAGAGAACTAGTACAACTCATTAACCATTCAGGCTGTGACAAACATTTGCATGTTGTGTAAGATTTCAATCTATTTGATGGCCTTTGTAACAGCATTTCTGTGCAAGTGTGAGTGAGAAACTTACGCAGTCCTCTGAACACATCCCCCTCTGCATCTGCAAGGGTCTTTCCCTGTTCCAGTGTGATGGCCTTGGCAAGTTCTTTCTGAAACACAAGCCAATCCTCATGAATCTTTTGTATTCAATTTCAGCTTTAATTTGAACTAATGTGCAAAAGTGTAAAAAGGTCAAATGTGACATGTTCAACTTTACAGAAGAGGATCTGGGCCACTGTACAAAAGTTATGAGTTCTGACTTTTTCTAAGAATTCTGACTGAGAAATAAGTCAGAATGCTTAGAAAAGAGTGAGAACTCAAATTCTGTACAGTGGCCCAGATCCTCTTCGATACAACTTAAATGCAACTGAA
Organism: Monopterus albus; assembly: GCF_001952655.1. Classification (NCBI taxonomy): domain Eukaryota; kingdom Metazoa; phylum Chordata; class Actinopteri; order Synbranchiformes; family Synbranchidae; genus Monopterus; species Monopterus albus. The sequence goes on along the minus strand of NW_018127893.1, from coordinate 690,019 downwards.
CAAGTGTAATGAGTCTCCAGTAGCACCGTAACCCTTTGACTTACGATGTTGTCCTTGATAAGCTGCTGATAGCGCAGAAAAACCTGCTGCCGAGCCAAGATGGAGGTGTCAGACCACGACCGAAAGGCTTTGGAACACGAGTCCACAGCAGCCAACATCTCCGACTTGGTAGCTTTGGGTACACGTGCAATCACCTCATTGGTAGCCTGCAGAGAAGGGGAAAAAAAAAACAAAAGATGGCCATCAGGATGAGCCATTTTACAGCATTAATACTCTTCTTTTCAGGGGATGTTTTAGTCCAGTAAAAGTTAGATAAGTTAATCCTAGCAGATATACAACAAAGATGTGGGTTTTCATAAATGTGTAGTTCAGAGTTTATTAGAAACAAATGACACTGAATCTTTGATGATGTGCTGTTATGGATGTAAGAAATGTTTCTCTTTGACCAGTGAAGATTGATATTTTGCTATTATTTAACTTTGATTTGATTTATTTATTCTTTCAAGCATGTAAAGACAGTTGATATGTCAACACATAATTTTACACATATCCAACAAATGCTAATCCAATATCAATTTGCTTATACCTAGTACATGCTTGAATGGAGTAGGAAGAAGTCAGACTTATCCACTTAATTTTCATGTGACATTAACAGGTCACTTTGGACCTAACAACAAAGCAAAACACAATACCTGTAATAAAAGCTGTTCAACCACAGAAAAAAGTTCGTACAACAGGCACTCACATAAACATCATGTAACTGGTTAAGTAACTCCTCAGTTCCCTGCCATGAGCCATATTATCAGTATCAAACCACAGCAAAGATTCATGAAGGTGTTTTTTTTGTGATCCCACCTGGGGAAATACTTACAGGATTGTGAATATCCAGCCAATCTGAAGTACTGGATTCAACAAATTTGCCATCGATAAACAGTTTAGTGGTGGGCTGTGAGGAGAAATGTTAGTCAGCACATTTATGTATGACATACAATATAAACTACAGCAGCAGACAATTAAGTGTGCACTGTTTCAACTCACAACTGAGGAGGAGTAGCACATAGAGCCAGCTTTAAGTGGGACCTGAGAAAGAAACAGCATGGAATGTGAAATCATTCCAAAAGGCATAAGATTAGTCAGCAACTCCTAAGTGTGGCGTCATGAAAAGGCCTGAAGGTGACAAACTGGAGTGGACTGGAAGAAATGAATGCAGTCCAGCCAGTAAGTGAGAAGTTTTGCAACTACAATGTAACGTTATATGCAAACGCTCAGGCAGCCCAGCTGCTTTGCACTATAGGGATGTTGTACAGACTGCAAATAAAACTGCAACTATCAAATGTGATATCAGAAGTGAAACGACTTAATTTGAGAAATAAATCTCTCCGTAAAGCAATCCAGACCCAAATCCTACAGAACGACACCTTGTACTCTGTAAACAATGTGGCATGGTCAAACCTGCTTATTTGCAACTAAGGAGAATTTTAACGCTTGAACACTTTTACCTTTGACTTTAGCACTGATCTTAATACTGTTGACGCCATGGTGGAAACGTCCTAGGCCGACTCGATTTGGAAAAACGTCAGGTCAGACGGTGACCACCTGCCAGCAGAACAGCTCTCTGCAGCTTTGTCCTGCAGGAGGTGTACTTCCTGTGGGCGGGCTCTGAGGAAATCTAACGCCTGCTATTGGCTTCGTGTCTGCACTCCCATAAACAACGTGACATGATTGGTTCACTCTGGGTGTATTTTATCCAATCATTATTTTGGATTTTAGATCGTCCCGCCTTATCCTAGCTACTCAACTAGCTATTGGATGAAAGCATTGAACTAGCTTCATTTTGCCAGCTGGAAGTTATATAAGCAGTATCTGAATAGTTTATGACCGTGAGACGTGTTACATTCTCAACATCTAGCGTTACTCAGTTACTATATGGATATATATTATCCACATCATAGGGGACAAGAAGTGGGATTTTACTGTGAAATGTGCAGGACATAAATCGACGACTCTTTCAGCAAACAGTAGAGCTCATCTTAAACATAGCGTTAGGTGATACCGTCACAACAATGTCCTTAGCTAGCCTTGCCAAGGTACTGTAATAAAACTATTCGTTGCTTTCCAAGTGTGTGCGCGCACCAGGACTCTAATATGAAACATACGAAGCATAAATGTTGCATAGTCATAGGCCAAAGAGTAGGTAGGAGGGAGTGCAGGAGCACATCCCATTGGCTGCTGGAATGTGGTCAACTGCAGAAAAACTGCTTGCAATAGATGATTGAGTCTAGTTGAGTAAAATCTAAAACCAAAGAGACATGGCAACCCAAACTAAGGTGAACAAGTAGATGTGTGGAACGTAGGCTATAAGTATGTCAAGGGGAAGTGCAAAGTGCTTTCCACAGACTGACTGTGTTGTGTTTTGTTTCTGTTTAGCCAATTCTTCATGGATACTTCCGAAGCTCCTGCTCCTGGAGGGTTCGCATTGGTAAGGCATGCCACAGCATTTATTTGCTTAGCTGTTTAAACACTTTTAACATAATTATCTAACTTTTTGTGCACCAGCTTTTGCTCTTAAAGGTATCGAATATGACCAGGTTCCAGTCAATCTAATCCAAGACGGGGGTCAGCAGGTACAGAGATTCACAGGGTCCATATCATTGCAGAGATGACATGCTGTGCATTATCTAGGGTGGAGTCAGCTAAAATAGGCCAGTACCTAATTTTTATGTTTTTTATATTTACAAAAAAAGACGTTTTTTTTTTCTTCAATTTCAACTTTGAGTGTCAAAACATATTTCTTTGTTGGTAATTAGCTTATTAGTGATGAGTGACATTTGCTCTGCCATGCTCACTTGCCATGTAGTTTCTTTGAGAGACTTTAATCTAAACTCTGCCCTGTCCACATCAGCAAACTTAGAACAATCAAAACTCTTGATACTTGTCAAGTGGTGTTGTAGTTACAGTGTAAGGTCAGTCACTGTGACCGGTTATAAAGTTTTAAAGAGCTAATACACCAGAGTGTTATTTGGCCCATTTTAGCTGAATCCACCCTACAGTATATCTAATGCATTATAGCATGATACCATGTTATGTTATTGGCTATTAGTGAGACAAACGCTGTAAAAAAATCTCACAAAGGGTCTCTGTCCACTCAAGCACACAGAGCAGTTCAAAACATTAAACCCCATGCAACAAGTGCCTGCAGTGGAAATTGATGGCTTCACATTTTCGCAGTCAGTGAGTCTAAATACTCGTCTTTGTCATCTTACAAAACATTTTTTATGCAGGTAGCTTACTCTAATGAGAATTTCTTGCTCACACAGCTGGCAGTGATCCAGTACATCGATGAGACCAGACCCGGGCCTCGGCTCCTTCCAGCAGACTCAAAGAAACGCGCCCAGGTCCGAATGATAAGTGATCTCATTGCCTCTGGGATACAGCCTCTGCAGGTGAGAAGAGCACAGACTAAATGTTGTTTGCCTTAATGCTCCAATCATGGAGCACAAGCAGATGAGATGAAGACAGTCAGAGATGTATTGCTGTGTTTGTTCATAAAAGTCAAATGTTCAGATGTGGCTTGATAAAATAATAGAGCCATTGAATGTCATAACAAAGGGAACTTCACATTATTAATTCTTAATTGTTTCAGAATTTGCATGTAATCCAGAAGATAGGAGCAGACAAAGTGCACTGGGCGCAATATTTCATTGAACGTGGTTTTCAAGGTTGGTGGACACCTGTTTTCTTATCTGTACATTGTTACCATCACAAACATTTACAATATTACTTGTGCACACCTTTTGCTCTTTTCCAGCTCTTGAGCCGATTCTGAAGCAGACTGCAGGGAAATACTGTGTGGGTGATGAGGTAAGAGTGTGGACATTGTATCGGAGCTTAACAGTATGATATGCAGAAGATATTTACCATGGGGGTCATTTCTTACCTTTTAGATATCCATGGCTGACATCTGCCTGGTTCCACAGGTCTACAATGCAGAGAGGTAAGGTCACAGTGAACAAGAATACATCAGCATGTTCTAGCATTTTGTACTTGAGTTACACTCTTGCACTTCACTATGAATGTTCAATAATAATAATAATAATAAATAATAATGATCAGTCCATTATCCAGGCCCTGCTGATCTTTAGACACCCTGTACAGAGAAGTATTAACTGTTTCTCTCGTCTCTACAGGTTCAAAGTGGATGTCGGGCAGTATCCAACTATCAAAAAGATAAATCAAACCTTAGTTGAGATTGAAGCTTTCAAAGTGAGCCACCCATCTTGCCAACCTGACACACCTGCTGATATTCATGCATGAAACAGCTCAGCAGCTCTCACAGTGATGCAACTTTGTACCTTAAATAAAATGCTTTGGAAACAGTTTGTTTTAAGCAAGTAAACTGAGTTTAATGTTTATTAGCACTTTTAATATAAATTTTAACTTGATCCATTTTCTCAGTCTTTCATTTTACTGTCAAATACATGCGGATATGTGGGGAAGAGGTAAAGGACAAAGTGATGTGCAAAACATGCATATCAGGGATTTGTTATGCAAAATGCAACACCTGCCCACTGCTTGCCACATATTGCCTGCGTATGGAGGGTTAGTCAAGACTAAACTGCAGACTGTCATAAAAATTACAATGAAGAAACTGAAGCAATAACAAAACAGATCCACTACAAAAGATTAAATCTGCTGTCCTGTTTGGATTTCTTCCCTGATGAATCCATCATTTATCACCAGGAATCTCCACTGTGCATTTGACTGCGTCATTGTAGAAGGTGCCAGAGCAGTTTGACCCGCCGAACACCAGCAAAGTGCAATGGATGTCACCGTTTTCACCCTGTTCATGCTTCTCAGTGTCTGTTAGAATAGAGCAGCTCAAACTTATCATGCTGTGTCCTGCCCGAGGCTTGGAGGACAGCAGAGGACATGCCACTGAACTCCACATGTTGGTATCTGAGGAGAATTCCAGACAGAACAACCGCATGTATGTGACTCAAAAGAAACTTCTGTCTTAATGCCAAACAATTGTGGACTAAATTGGATCACAGTGATACAGTAGTATATGATTTGCCATCTATAATCACATGGAAGCGGCACAAATAAAGTACTCACCAGTGTTGAATACATGTACGTCCTGCAGGGCTCCAATTGTACTGCAACCTCCACCAACTAAAATCCTATTGTCTGAAACCGGGAGCGCTGCATGAAACCTGTCCATGTACAGGCAAGGAAGATTTTAACATACAATATGGGCCATTTCTGTTCTAAAGGCAGCCTTTACATATTTGAAAACCACTCATTTCTATTATTTCATTTATAGCAAAAAAAGAAAAATTAACAGTGCAGAAAGATGCCATCATCTTTTAGCGAGGATACAATAAACCTTTATTAAAATAGATCAAATTTAAATTCAGTTCTGGCTGAGAAACCACATGGCTACACTGATGACCTGTCAAGATTAATTAGTTCAGTACCCACCCTCGAGCCAGCGGTGGCATGTTCCCACACTTCACAGCTGTGTACTCCATGAATCCTTCCCTCATTTAAGGAAAACAATGATCAGTGGAAATCTGGACAGAAAATTATCCCTTGATGCCATCATTTAATCCTCATCATACCTAGATCTAAAACATGGAGATCGTTAAGGTAGGTTGCAGTCCTTCGGCCACCGAATATTAACAACCTCTGTGAGAGAAGCGTGGCTGTGTGTCTGTGCAGTACAAGCATAACGTTATTCCTGAAGGAAATTTAGGACAGTAAGTTTACTGGAGCTGCTTTTGAAAGGAACACTAACCCAAACCTGGGCAGAGGCCTGTCCCCGTCCACAATAGGCTGGTACCACAGTTCAAACTCTGGGTTGAAGATGTACAGAGAATTACTACAGGATTTCTCCCCAGAAGAATGGCTCGGCCGAACTCCGCCGAAAACAAAAAGCTCTTTCTTATAAAAGGTTGCAGAGTGGTATGCCAGAGTTGGAATGTTCCCTTTTGTCTACAACAGGGTAAATCCACAAAAAAAAAAAAAAGTTTCCTACATCTCTGAGTATTTGATAAGAAATACAACAGATTTACAACAAACCCACAGTGACAAGTTTCCACTTCCAGGTCAGAGTACTGAGGATATAGAGCTCACTGTAGCACTGCCTCTCCCTCAGGCCACCATAAACAAAGACTGCCTTAGAGTCTGGGTCATAGGTAGCAGAGTGTCCTTGGGCGCATGGTGGTACAGGTCCAGAAGCAGAGGAGCTCATGGGGGACCATATTTCATTGTCTGGGAAGAGTTCAGGTAAGCAAATGTTAAAATGCACTTCAAAATAAGTATTTCACATGATCTTCAGAGCTGTACACATTTGTTGTTTTATGGACATAGACCAATTAATGTCCAATTAATGTTTGCATGGCCACTGACCTAACTCGAGCTTCCACAGGGAGTCCTTGCAGTAGTTCTGATCTGCAGTCTGCCCTCCAATGAGGATGGCAGTGCCAGGGTCACTTAGACACATCGTGTGGTTCCATCTCATTGTTGGGCTCACTAAAACTAATCAAGGCGAGACTGCTGTCAAAACCCATGTTGTGTCTTCAAATGAGACCACAATGGTTGTAATGCTTTTGTTCCTGACCTTCTCTGTTCTCAGTCTTTATCTGCTCACTTGTTTCTTTTTCGCTGTTCATTGTGGACAGCCTCCTTCTCTTGGGGGTTGAAACCTGGTCTATGTCATCAGCGAGGCTGTCCATGTCCTCTGCTCTCCGTGTCAGCTGGCCTCTCTTGCCAATGACTGCATGTCTAGGAGTCTCATCCTTTTAGCAGTACAGAGCACATAAAAGAATGCATTAATTTACCTCAACATGCAGACACGTATACATTCTCAAGCATGACTCTTTACCTTAGGCCAGGCTTGGGCTTTATCTCCCACTCTGAAATCACTGGTGTCTATTTTATTCACTTGGATTTCAGCATAGCAAACACTGTCGCCCAGGTGTGAGATGTTGGGAGTTATCTGCAAGGACTTAAATGAACAATTACAAGACATCAGAACAAAGTGAGGACTGCTAGAGCACAAATTTAACCCTTAATCTCACCATTTCATTTTCAGTACTTTGGTGTAACGTGCTGGAGAGATCCGTTTCTTCGTGCTGTTCTGGGAACAGACATTTTCTTTTAACCAGAGGAGTACTGCTGAGGACACTGGTTTTATTCTCTGGCTGAGCACAGGAAGTAATTGCACAAAACAAACAGTGATTACTACTTTAATATGGATAGTTATGAGACACAGTAAAGATTTAGAATATTTAAGAGCATTTTCCTTATTAACAGGGGTCAGGTAACTTATTTACTTCACACATTGTGAGCACAATCTTGCCATAGACTCCTTTCCTGCCCCTCTCCGCTGCCCCTGTGATAATATCACCGCTCCATTCACCCTCCCAGGTCAGGCACCTGCATTCAAAGACAAGCTCACCAATTTACACTTAAGTTTGATTTGTGGAAAGTAGTTAGGGACTTTCCTCCACATACCTGGCTTGAGATGTCAGAGTCCCAATTTTCTGGGCCGGCACCTCTGCACTGACCAGCACCTCGACTGAGATTGTTGTCTTGCTGCATTTCCACTCTCCAAGACCAAAGATGACCAGCTGTTTAGGAAGAGGCAGCGGGATGTGGACTTGGAAGCACCTTCGGTTAGATTTGCTGCGGAGCGTAAGAGTCGGTCAACGTGTTTGAATGGGCGTGAAAAGAGTTGTGCGCGGGTTTTCGAGAACGCATACCTGATGAACTGACGGGGAGCGTCACGCATGGACCAAAGAACGTAAAAATGCATGCCCCCCATGGTGCTGCAGAATCAGAGTTGACTCGTCCAGACAAAAAAAAAAACTCTGCTGCTGTTCATAATAGGCACAACCCGGAACTCCAGTAGAGGCCCCTGATTGGCTGAGTCGATCTCGAGACCTCAGTAAACGCACCTGTGACGCAGTACAATTAATTTCAGTTTTAGGTATGGTGAGTCTGGATTTCTGGAGATGTTCGTCTTTATGAAAATATTTCAACATACATTAAGAACATTATCAACATGTTTTTATGGTGAAAAGGTCTGGCCCTGTATTGTGCTTTTTTTCATTGCTCTGCGTTTTCCAATAACTAATTTGACTGTCAAGTAGCCCCAGTTTGATTTGTCTATCAACAAATCATGAATTTAAAAAACAATCTAACCATGTTTTGTAACTCATAAAGCCACAAAACATATCAATTTTCCAATTACTTTGAAATTGTATTGTGTAATGCATATCTGGTGGTGACACAGCTGTCTCCATAGAGGTCCCTGCCATCTTTCTCCACATTTTCCCTTCCTGCCTCATGTTCACTTGTTTGTTAAATGTCTATAAAACAAACATTATTTGGATTGTGTGACAAAAGCATCAAATATGTTACAGGTTATTCATTAAATGCATAATTAAAAGTCCAACTTTAACAAACCACTGCGTGTGATGTACACTGACTGGCCACTTTATTAGGTACACCTGTACAATTACATGTACTTCAATGCAACACTTTTGCCTTAACATTTGTGTTTAGGAAGCTCAACCTGTTCCATTTTTTTGGTAAAATTTTCATAAAAGTATAAATTCAGTTATCTGTTTATTGAGGTCATGGTGTTGCACTGGACTACATTTAGAAGTGTCTCTATATTTTTGTCCTCCCAACCTACATACATGACAGGGTCAGAATATTAGAAACACCTCTGAATAGTACACCACCACCTTTAACTATGACCTCAATAATAAATGTATAATTTATGGAAATACAAGTATACATTGTGGCAGTAAAACAATCTTAAACCAATGACAAAGAAGCAGGAACCTAATGTTAAAGAATATATTTAATAACCACATATTTATACTTAAGGAAAATATACCAGATGTTAACAAGAAATGATTAGTTTCATGATTCATGCTTGTTTCTAACAAACACTACCAGATTTTTGAAGGTAGCTTGGAGACTTTCTATAGAGGTCAGTAATGTTACACATGGCCAAAGAAGTGGAATGAGCCCACAGCCGCTTACATTTAAAAATGTTTAGTGCAGTAAATCCAACTTTATGTATTACTGCTACGACTTCACCAGATGTTACATGTAAGTTAGCACAGGATACTGAATGTTATGTTTGTTCTCATGAAAGCAAAACTAACATGCTGGATTTTTGTTTGGTCACTTTCTATCAGCAAAAGAAATAAGGAACTTAAAGTGAAACAATGTGCGCTGTCCTTGGTGCTGAAGAGAAGAATCTTGAACTACTTTTGACTCAGAATCTAACCCTGCCCATCTTCCACCAATAACAAACAGTCTGCAGAAACATGCTTCAGCTTCATATCTGTAGTTTTCACAACCCATTTATTTCAGTTACAGTTTTTTATGAATTAGCCCTTGTGTGTGGTTACACTGCCAGTGTTCGTGGGTCACCGGTGACCCACAGAGGTTTTTGGCTTTCTAATTCACCACAATCAAACTGTTTTATGTTAAAATACTCAACAGATGTTTACATTTGCCCTTTACCTTTGTTAGATTACATTTATGAATTAATGTGGTACTCCTGGTGGTGCATCTTTTTGCTGCCATGGTGCACAGCCTAGAACAATGGAAAGATCATGAATTTCAGTTTGAAAATAACACCGTTCTCTCTAGCAAAGCATGAGTGTCACAAAAATACTTGGGCTCTGCAGATGGCTCAATTTCTTCTTCTTCTCCGAGACTGAGTTTTCAGAAATGTGATCCTCACAATCTGAGGCTGCTTCTTCTACAACATGGCCCACAGCTTCAGTGTCTTTGAAAATAAATTTCAAGGCGCTCTCAACAGACATACGTTTGGCCATCTTGCTCAGCTGTGATATCAGTTGTGCTAAGAACCACACTGGAAATGTTATTTTTATTGTGTCTGTCCAGTGGGTGTTGCACCCACAAGGCAGAGGATACAATGGGCAGGGATGTGTGGAATGTGTAGGGTGTGGCGTGGAGGGTCTGCAATATGTCAGTACTTGTCTTTTGCAAAACAAAAGCACCTGTATTTTGAAAAACAAATGTAAAAATACAGCTTTACATAATTACTTGTATCTTTGTCCTAAATTAACTGTTTCCATCTTCAGCAGTGGTGTTTACTTTGGTGTTTTTTGTCATGATAGTAAAACTGAATAGGACTGTTTGGTTGGATAAAACAGTCTTGAGAAGATCTCAATAGTGGGACTATTGGTGTGTAGAGGCTTCATCAAATTATTAAAATAGACTCTGGAGGCAAAACTGTAGGATTATTCTAAATAAAATCAGCCTATATAAATATTACCTTAGCAGTTTGACTGATAGTTTCTCCTGATTTCCCAGCAGTGTGCATTAGAGGGCGCTAGGGCATAAGCACATAGTCATGTTTCTATTCTGTTTAAATGTTTTAACCTAAGCTTGTCATCTATTATAAAGCAGCAACCAATTATGTTCATTATCAATTAGCATGCCAGTTATTTTCTTAATGAATAGATTAACTGTGATCCACATAATGTCTATTTTGTGACGATCAGCAGTCCTGAACTGAAAGACATTTGCCATTGTTTAGTTTATAATGAAAGTCTAAGAAAACCAGCAAATATTAACACAGCTGAAACTAGATTTTCTTGGCATTTTTGCCTATAAAATGAATTAATTACTCAACAGAGCAGTTAAGTTTTCTGTCTTTCAGTCCCCCCCAACTCCTCATATACATCTTACTTTGGGTAAAGTACAGGGATGATGCCAACAGAAGCTACCTTTTGAAGGTAACTTTATTTGGTTTCAAAGCTAGAGATTAATGCAACAGACACAAACTGACAGCACAAGGATACAAAATGACCACAAAGAGATGCAAAGCAAACATAAAAAAAGACACAAAAGATCCCTTAATCTCATGTCTTCTCTCTTTCTTTATCTTTTTATTACTTGTATACAAATGGTGTCCTCAAGTCACCATAATAAATTTGTGGTTTGCATTAACTGGGTTCCTGAGGTGGTGCAGGTGCACAAGAACAGCTGGTAGGGTGAGTCACATTCCCACCAGCTCACAGCTGAATAAATACAGCCTATTTAGATTAATGTAAGAAATGGTAGGAATCCAGCCCTTTACCATCTATTAAAGAAATTTACTAAACAAATGAATGAGCAAACTTATTGATCTTTATTTCAGTCCAATTCAGGCTCTTTACCTGTTGCTGGATTAAAATGGTGGCTCTGCTCTTTGTTTACCCACTGCCACAATGAATCTTAGTATCAAAGCTCCATTGATTATGGCTTTTTATAGTCATCATGCACAAGCTCACCTCTGAGTTAACTAAACTCAGGCAGTGAAAAGATGGTTTAATGATGTCTAAAAACACTGGAGAGCAATAGGAACACTGGAAAGGATTTCAAATCAATCTGAGCACAACAATTCTTGAATGTTTTTATTTCTTCAATAAGTAAGGCTGCACAAAAATTGGTTTTAATAATATTAAGACAGTATATATTAAGTATGCTTTTCTTTATATGCATACATGAAGCCACATAAGGGAAAGCACAATTAAATCTTGAGTTGAATACCACTGTAGTATCTTCTGCACTGGCCGTCAGCGTACATACAATAGCAACACCTGTCCTTTCTGAGACCTAAACAAAAACTTAACAGGGCCCTACAGCAAACAGGGATGCATAACACCATACTCCAACCACCAGGAGGTGGGCATGTGACAAGTAGAACTTGGTTCTCAGGCCTTTTCTTTTTGGATGTTCAGACTTAGTGTCACAGCCTTTGGTCCGCTGGAGTGTGAAGTCCTTTTAGTGACTTAATGAAGATGACAGGAGACAGGAAATGAACAGAACCAGAGGAAATGATGAGAGGTCAAACTCCTTAAAGTAACACTAGAGTGGCACTGAGGGAGAGAGAAGAGCGCTCAGCTCTTTTTCCAGCATCTCTGTACAAACCTTGACCCACTTGCACCTCAGCTTGTATTTTGCTTTGACAGTGGAACAACAAAACATTTCTTTTATTATCTGTTTAAATTAATCCCCTGCCAAATATAGGAGCTTGTTAAAACACAAATGTGTGATTTTAGTGGGGCACAGCAGGTCAATACTGGGGCATGTGCCCTGGTAAAAGAGGTCTAACGATGCCTATGATTCTGACTGTCCTTTGAGGAGACCTGAAAATAAAACCTGGTTTCATCAGTACCTCGACAATTACATCAATCCCCTAATGTCATTCTTTAATGGAAACACAAGGGACGATCCTGTAGCGCTTTCTAATTCTGGATCTGCAGTGAGACTGTTATGAAACGGGAGACAGCAATCTTCAAGATAAATATTTTTTACGTTAATCACAGTGAATACGTTGTTCAGAGTCTTTTTAAGGGTTGATCGAATCCTCAAATGAATCTCCAAGAAAACTAGACAATCTTCTCTTTATTTTGGAATATAAATTTCAGAAACAAATTAACATAACTTACAGTAAATAGTACAGCAAATGTGTGAAGCCTTAAACCAGCCACTTTACATTGTACACGGCATTAGAACCAAATCTGTGCCAGCACTTTGGAAACATGCACATATGTGAATGTGATAGAAGCATCAATTTTAGAAACATGAAGGTACAAAAGTTTTCAACACAATCAAATTCAAAGTGTGCCCGTGGCACTGAGGATACTCAAAAACAAACACAGTGACCTTCAGTTACATAAACCTGTGCACAAAATATATTTAGATGAAATGGTATAACTCCTCTCTACCTCTGACACTGTTAAAAAAAGAAGGGCACAGCAAACGTATACATTGAATCGATATTACATAACACGTGATAAGGGATGGCTTTTATTTATGTCATAAAAAGTGCACTCTGTGAAACTGTTACTTTTTTTTTCAGCACATTCAACTTACATCTGTTACCAACACACACTGTGACTGTAGACACGTCTTTCTACAGTTTGTCTTCTATACCTCTATCATGACTGGAGTCAACATAGATTAAAATAGAATTATGCTATGAGGCAGAGGGGTAAAAACAAGTAACAACAACAAAGCAGTGGAACAAGGTGTACGCACGCAACAGAAAAAAAAAAACAACTGCCGATTAAGTACCTGGCATGGTGAATAAACTCTGCACAGGTGTTCCCTGATCACATAGAAATGTTACAGCTGAAGACCATATGTGTTTTATGATGGGCACTTTACCCAACAGCACAGTGCTCACATGGGAACATGGCACATATCCAAGGCTTCTTCAAATATCTATTAGCAAGACACCAGAGCAAATGTTGCATTCAAAATTGTCTGGTAATTAAATATGAGGCGCCACAAGCTGATAGTGATAAAAAATAGATATGCCTGTATATAACCTTTTATATTATGACTTCATCTTTTGCCAAGTGTGGGATCAAAAATAGTTGATCATTCTTAGGAATAATATTATTATTCATAAACAACAAACTGGCATCTCAGTCACTATAATAAACCCTGTAGTAAAGAGTTTTATTTCGCCATAGTGAGTAGGAGTTGTCAAATTTCAGCAGGTAAGTGCCGTCACCTGGAAAATCGTGGCTCCCCCCATGGACCAACAAGTGACTGTCCTGGCGATATACAGGTAAGACTTCAGCTAAGTTGGACTTGGTGGTTTGAATCTTGGAGCCCTTTTCAACGTCCCCATTGGTAGCAGGTGCTGCAACACGAATCACATAAACCACAAAGTCAACACAATGGTCAGATCAGTGCTGCTGTTGTGAAACACATACAAACATAATTGTGGTCTGTTTTATAGATACAGAGTGACTGACATGTTTCCAGACATCACTCAGTAAAAGGTTTAAAACAAGTCTACGTCAGCGTGAGCTAGGTTTAGGTCAGTCTAATTTATAATTTACTAAACATTAACTGACCTGCTAGGTCCTCCTCTTCATCTTCATCATCACTTGACTCACTGATGTGCACTGTGATAGATCGGTTTGTGACAGGAGTCCAGTCAAAATATATGCCAAAGCCGATGTCATAACCATCTGTAGCAAACTCCCAGCACACTTTTTTGGCCTCGGGCACAGTGGGCACGTTAACTGTCATGATGTCGCCTCGGTACACTGTCACCACACTGTCCTTCTCCGGTCGAAGTTTTTCCTTCAGCTCCTTCAGTGCAACAGATGTCCATGTTGCTGGGGGCATCAGGGGCGGCATCTGGGCTGCATATCAGGAAGAGCACACAGCGGTGTGTCCACAAACATCACAGCAACTTTGATAGTTATCAAGCTTAAATAAACCCTCTAGAATTTTTGATTTGTCTTATTATAGCTTCCATTACACCATTTGTACCAGATGTATTAAATCTCTAAATCCAAATCACAGGTGTAACAAAGGACAACACACTCAGCTAGCCCTCACCTTTCTTTTCACAGCTTGCAGCACTGTTGTTCTCCTCAGCCCCTTCCCCAGGGGCTGGCTCAGAAGGGGCTTCTTCATTACCCTCAAAGTGCACACACACCAGACATATTGTTACAGAGATATTGCATTAGATTGTACTGTTTATTGCCATGCAGTAACAGCTTATCTACCTCTGAGTGATGCTCTGAGTCCTCCTTGGTTTCATCCATATTAGTTTTGGACTGGGTAAAGCTCTGTGAAAGATCCGTGTTCTGGAGCCTAAAGACGACAAAACAGCAGCAAAAAATAAATTACAATAGTTTTATGGCGATCCCATTAGGCTGCAATAAGCATAACTAGCGGTACGTATCAGTCCTTAAATACTTTCTGCAGCAACAGGTTACCTGTCCGTCGGTCTACTGTCGCACTGTTCGGATGGTATTCCAGGGAAAGGGGAAAAGGAGAGGG
>NW_018127893.1:662855-675051 GCF_001952655.1 Monopterus albus | reverse complement strand
TACTGGCGCGCTGTTCGGATGGTATTCCAGGAAAAGAGGAAAAGGAGAGGGATGACAGCCGTGACTGGAGCTCTGATGTAGACTCTGATCTCTCCATGGCTATAAAGACAAGACAAACATCCCAGTCTGCGTGGCTGTGAATATGAAACCCCGCCCCTTCCAGCCACAGTGATGTGATGGCACACTCCTATTAGCCTGTAAAGCAGGCTGGATACACGAAACAAACTGCTGCTTGGCATAAAGGGCCACGCTAACCATAATACAGGCTTGAGAATTAACACCTAAAGCTAAAGAAACCAACTGTGTGAACATGTAGTTAACTAGCTACGTCCAGGTAAACTGACATTAGCTTGCAGCTGGCTAGCTAGCTAGCTACTAGCTACCTAGCTAGCAGAAAAAGTGCAGGTGAAGCTGCGAACACACCAGGCACGAGCTTATCTTACCACGGTGTAAGTTAATGATGATAACCTGATAGTTCGATACCGTTCTACCTCCGTCCAACTCAGACCAAGGAGAAATACGCCTACATATCACTGCAGTCGTGTGGCGGATATCGCCACACCGCTGTTGCTTGATAAGAGGAAAAAAAAGACAAATGTTTGACACTTCCGTGTTTTTACGACTGTTGACGAAAATCAGCGAATCTTAAACAACCAGATTCGGAGGTGCTATAAACTAATAGTTGCAGCTACAAATGTTATAACCACTATCCTAAGCAAAGTAATGCAAAGAAAGCCTCAGTAGAGACATTTTTCATATTTCTATGTTTGCCTTCTTGTGTCCGTGGCCTATGTTTCATTAGTCTTTATGTTTTAGTAGGCTACTCTTTTTTTTCTTGTGGATATTTGGAAATGTATTTGACAGTGAAAGGAGGTCTGATATGAAATCAAGACAGGACATACATTTTTTAAAATTACTTTATTATGCTTTTGCAATATGTAACAAAAATATTTCCACTATTGCTTTTTGTGCATTGTAAAAAGTCATGATTTTCACGTATTTACCTAATATTTAGGTATAAAATACTGAGGAAAGCAAATAACTGCAGGTATCGCAAAATACACTGTTTAGTCCTTTAAATGTATTTTTGCAAATAATGCATTATAATTATACATTTTATAACATATAATCTATATGTGTAACATGAGGTATACAACATTAAACTCACAGCTGATGAAACTTACACACTGGGATGTAATCTTCTAATTTTACTGGTGTCTTCAGCAGTGATTTGTATGCTGCAGAGATGCACTGCTGCATAGATGTATTGCTTGATAGAAAGCACAGCAGTGGTGTCTCCTTGGTCTGGGCATCAGTGAGAGAAATCCAGGGAAAAGGCCTTTGATTAAAAAAAAAAAAAAAGCAAAGCAATATTTTTAAATTAGTGATTTTTTTTCAATTTCTTTCATCTTTCCTCATATAACACATTTTTCTATGCAATACGGTGCAATAATACTGCAGTACAGTGAAAGTAACTGCTTGATCTGTGAGGAATTACATTTTATTATCTAGACAGGACTAACAGGAGTAAAATACATTCTTGAGCGATACAGTGTTACACTCACTCCTCTGTAAGAAGGGAAGATGCATAAGATGAACTGATGAAATTCTGAGCATTTAATTGGACAGCGAGTGTCGATTTCTCTTTGAAGAGGCTGTTGATCAGAGACAGGGCATCACAAGAGCCCAGACCAGCAGAAGTGCAGATATTTAGTAGGCTGTACAACACTACGCACACCCAGTTCAAACCCAGAGATATGCCACCTGTATTAGGAAGTCACAGGAATACAGCTCAATTAATATAAATGATGTCAAATCAAGGGTGAAGCCCTGCTACAACAAATGTTTACTCTAACATCTTATATAACATGACAACTTTAAATGCAGGCTCTGAGAAAGAACATGACATACCAGTCATTGTAACAGGACATGATGCCGCTATCAGCAAAGGGTCCTTCAAAGCAGTGGTCAAGTGACTGCAGGACAGCCACACATCTGCAGTGTCACAAGCCACAAAGTCATACTGTGGTCTTACAATGAAGTCGTGCCCAAGAAGTCTAGCCAACCTGACAGAGACATGTAAAAGATGAGGGCCTCCTTGACTGAAAATCAAAAACATCAGTTGCATGTGTGTGGTAGTACCTGGTGACCGGCACAGCAGAGGTGAAGCTGTACACAAGGCAGTGTTTTGACAGATGAGAGTGGAGATCAGCACAGACTCTGGGGAGGTGAGATGGCAGACAGCAGAGAAACAAAATGTCGGACCATGCTGCCAGTCTGCGATTGTCAAAGAAACATTCAACCCCCGTCTTTACAAATTTCACTGAAATATACAAGCAACAAAACAAGTTTAAGGACAGGGTCTAGCTTGTATAGGCTACTGTAAATACAGCTGTTTTAGTATATAAGGATCTAAGATCAATGTGCAGTAGTTAACATTGCATCTTGTTTAATCATTTTTGGACTTTCTGAACATCTGAGAAAGAAAAACCCTTTTTACTTGCAATAAGATCAGGGTACCTGCAGATTCTGGTCTTCTAGTGGAGACTTGAATGTGTGATGATTTGATGCCAGTCATTTCCAGGAGGGAGAGGAGCAACTGTTTTCCCATGTGACCCATCCCAAGTATCCCCACACAGAGGTCATGGTGTCCTCCTGATGCCACCGAGTCTCTTTTTGCAGTGTGACTTTTGATGATACACCTAACCGTGTAGCCACCAGTTAGGGTGATTATACAGTATCATAAAGCACGCTAACAAACATTGTAATTTTTTTTTGATAAAACACTAAAAACAGACCAGCAGATGCATTACCTCAGTGAGTGGACCAGATTGCACAGGTAAACCGCGTGCGCACATCCGCAAAATGTCAGGCCCGCCGATCTCGCACGAAGGTAAAGTAACTTTTCGTCATCTTCATTTAGTCCAGTCTCAAAAGCGAAACTACTCAAACCAGAAATTATGTCCATCTTTGTAGAAAGTGGACATCGACAGGCTTTACAACCAAGTGTTGCCATGCCAATATTACCAACTTCCGATTTAACGGGGGTCATATTTCAAAATAAAACGATTCCCGACAACGCTGCACGTTCAGAATAAAAGCAAGAGTTACAGAGCTGCGAATCAAAAATAAAATATCTACATTTCTTTGTTATGAAAACGAAATCTGAAACAGAAAATCCATACATAACCTGACCCATCCACCCCACCCCAAGGGGTCCCATATCAGACTGTGTGGATATAATAGTAGCACAAGAAGTCAATTACATTAATATTATGAAAAGCAAGCCACACTATGGAATTGAACCATTTTTATTCCCCTTTCATGCTTTTAAAATTCAATAATTATCTGTACACTTATGTACAAGAAATACTATTCTTTTCACATAAACCAGAGAACGAACAAATTAGATATCTGCAACACATATTACACCAAATATCTATAGTGTTACATACACTTAAAAAATCATTGAGCAGAATATTAAGACTTTGCTTGAAGTCCTTGAATAGAATATTTTTGTGCATACATTTTTTGTGTATCCACAATTTGAAAATGGAAGTGCCAAACTAAAACATTTACAGTTCTAAATTCAATAAGCAGCCTTTTCAGGACAGCAGCTTTTGTAAGAATTGGGCAATCTTCCCTTTTATGATTCATTTGTGCAGCAACCCTTCAAGTTACTTAAAAGTGCTGATTACAGAACTTTACATTTTTGTAACACTGTTTCTGTGCTCTCTTTATATTTGCATGAAATGTTACACATTAGGAATATTTACAGTAAATAATGAGGCTCAAATATAGTGAATGTTATATATAAATTAAGGTTCATTACACCTATGTTAGTGTTTGCTGACACCAAGTAGGATAACAGAATGTAACCACACACGACTTGTAAACAGAGCTGTTTGAAGCTAATGTTTGCACCTGATGAGACAACAGCCTATTTCTTCAGTTATGATTTTAAATTTAAAATGCCATTATCTATCCTACAACAGAACATAAATCCACATAGACATCATTTGATTCATTTATTCATCTCTCACACACACACACACACACACACACACACACACAGCTGGACAATGCTGACAACCTTGAAGGCACTGTGAGGGAACTGATAAGCTGAATCACAGTAGCTGAAACTGCCACAAGATGAACAGTGTTTTGTTTTACACCAGGGCTGTGATGTACCTGTGAGATACTCCTCTTGCTCTGATAGCGCACACTTCTTCACTTCACTTATCAGCTGTTGCTTCAGTCACCATATTACAATAAGAATTATTCCTCGCCCTGCCTCCATTTCTGTGACTCTTCCTGACGTGCATCAGGGTGAATCTGGTTCCTCATCCCACCCAAGACATTAGAGGTTGCTTCAGTGGCCATAATGATCGGTTTGACTACTGCTGGTGGCAGCTGGCGGAGAACTCCACCGACTGCCCCCGTCATCCCACGCTGCTCGTGCTCCCGGGTGGCCGTGTCATAGATGGTCAGTGCAGTATCTGTGATCCCCTGCAGATGGAAACACCATAAAATTCTCATTAAAAAGGTGTCTTTCCATTAATGTCAATGCAGTGAAAGTTTCCATTTGAGCTTCAGGTTCATGTACCTCTTTAACCACAGTGTAGGCTTTGGCTACACCTTCCCTCAGGTCAACGGGCTGATGAGCCAATCCATAATGGGAGAACCGTTTTATCTTCTTTGTGTCTCTCTCATCAGGTACTGGAGACACCATGTCATATGCCGTCTCAGCTGCTGCCTCAAAAAAAAAAAAGTAGACAAAACCATTTATTTGTCTGATGCTTTTGTGAATAAAGCTTTCCAGTGACAGTGGAAAGGCATGCTTACTTGTATAGTCCGCACCATCCTGTTGGTGAGCTCCAGAGCAGCCATTGCAGTAGAAGTGCCAAAAGAGGCTGTTCCGCGCTGGAACCCGCGCACTATCCGGCCATCCTTCCTATACTGCTCAATAGGGAGCCAGACCAAGTCTCTGAATCCCTGAACTGAACAAACATTTATGTTAAGAACAGGGAAATACACCACATGGGAGATACACCTGGATCAGTACACTTACAGTATGTACTTTAAATGACTGTCAGAGCAGCTTATTAATGGAATCATAAATTACATGAATTACATAAATGCATATGAAAACACCAAAAAGCCTGCGACTGGATTAAGAACATGTGTTGCACTCACCCAACTGCACCAGAGAGTGAATAGGTCCCACACCACCCAGTAGACCTGGAAGCTGGTTCTTCTTTATGTCATTTAACCACTCGTTTATTGCATAGGAAAACAGCTTATCCACGCCTAATAATCTGAAATACAAACAAGTAATTAGTGTATTAGGGAAACTATAAGTGAACAAATGTGATATAATTTATTGTGGTGTGTTAAAGAATTCAGAATAAGAATTTCATATGATAGTGTGCTGAGATAAACATACCCTTGTCGATAGCACAACTGTCTCAGTTTTAGCTCTGAACAATTCAGCTGTGTCAACCCGATAATGATCCCTGCAAACGTTCCCTGAAACACAGCAGTCACACTCATTCATAAAGCACAAATAACTTCATGTGGAAATGGAAAGTGCAGTTAGACCATGTACCTGTTCCATTGACACATGCTTCCCATGGTAATCTAAGCGAATGGGAACTTCAGAGGTAAATCGGAACTCTCTGTTAGGGAAAAGAAAATAAGTTACCAAAGACAAAAAAAAAGCAATTCAATTATTTCTTCAAAGGTGTTTTTAGTTATTTTCCCACAGACCTAAAAAATATTGGCTGCTCGGTGAATGATGAAGCAGAGGTTTCACTGTCAGTCACTTCCTCCCTGCCAGATGTAGAGAAACCATTGTGGATCAAGCGTCTCTGAGCAGGCACTGAGATGATTGGGGCCAGGTTCTGGCTGCTGCCAGTGTGTTTGGAGAAGCTACAAGAGATCTCTGGGGCAGCTGCTTTCTTTGTGGAAATGCAAACAGCTGCAGAACAAAATATTATCAGGAGCCATGGATGGATGTAATGTATACAACAAAGAATGCTTGAAATGTCATTTTTACCTTCTTGAGCAGGAGGTGAGAAAAACTCGACTTCAGTAGCAAGACTAGTAAAGAAGTCCTTCAAGAAGAATAGTGCATCCTTCAAACAAAAAGAACACAGGACTGTCACTTGTTGTTACTGAGGATGCTAAGTTTGCCATCTGTACCTGAATCCTTTACCTGATCAATATTGAGGCGAAGTGGCATCAAGGAAACACGTAAACAGCACTCCTGAGGGGCCTGCCCTGACTCTGGACACATGTGCAATGCCTTAACTGTCAACTAAGAGCAAAAGCACATGAGATCACACCAGGTTGAGACTTATCTTGGTCAATGTGAGTGCGTTGCCTTTCTTACCATGTTAGAATGGGCTTTTCGGGGCATTTCTTTGCTAGAGTACAAGTAGAGGAACTTGTTCATCTGTGACGTAGCCAGTCTGTCGCGAATCTCCAAGTCCTGCACAACAAACACCTGCCGGGAAACTGGCTGGTCCACTGCAGACCCAGAAGTCACCTGGGCCTGTGGGTACACCTCATGTTGAAATCTCACCTGTGGCAAAGGAAAAGGCAGCTAACAATAAAGAAATGACCCAAGACACTGGTATGATGTGACTGAGTGTATCATTATAAACTGGAAACATAACTTTACCTTGCTGAGTTGGATCTCCATCAGGACATCGGGGTTCCTTCCTTTTCCACCTCCTGCTCGTCCTGAAGCCTTGGTCTGTCTGACTGGAGTTTGGGAGGGAGAGCTACGAGGTGTCGCCCTGCAAGGCAGAGAAAAGAATAAAAATTAAATGTCTACTTCCCTTTGAGCAAAGTCAACCATTGTGTGAACGGTTAAACAGTTCATGGCTCACCCCCGGCTTCTAGCAGGAGAGGCTGTGAAAGTTGCGCTCCCAAAGTCCTTCCCGCCATAAAGATGCCAGATGACAGAGATCTCCTTGATGAGGTAGCGCACCTCTGGAATGGGAAAGTTCATGGCTCCACGACTGGAATCACTCCCATCCAGTGGCTGACTGAAATGATCATCTTTGATTTCCACTGGGTCTGAGGTAAGCTGCTTTACTACTGGCTCCTGATCACGATCCTGAAACACGTGGTGTGGACAAACACAGCTTTTGCAAAAATCTGTCACTTACTGTGTTACAAATCCATAAATGTGTGATTGAGATAACCTCACCTCTCCTCTGGAACCTGGTGTTTCCAGGATACAAAAATCATCTGTCTCTTGGGCCAGGTTAGGGACGGGGGTGATGAGAGGAGAGTGAAGCATTGGATAAGTGGGGCTCGCATCTTGGTTAAAATTTCCACTCTCATCTGGGAACAGGAACAGGTCTGAGCAAGGAGGGTCATGGTCCTGACTCCACTCCTCATATGTACCTGTAGATGTGTGAAAAGATAGAAGATCTTGTTAAGTTATATAATTCATATAACTGGAATCTTTAGTAAACAAAGGCCTCACCATTTTGCTGTTGACCTGCTGGATGCTGCCCATCAGTCTCCTCCATAGCTTCACTCATCAAATCCTGCAACATCTGCTGCTCAGTTGCAGCAAGCAGCTGAGCCTGGGATGTAGGGCGACCAGGAAACTCCGCCTGTCCAAAACACACTCAAACTAATCACGAAGGAATGGTAGGATTATGAAATCATATTTTAACTGTGTAATTATGGCTAATGAAAGGTATCACTGCTGACCTTAGTTCTTTGTGAAGCGAGGTTGTGCTTGCCCTCTGGTTCTGAAGGGGGCAGCAAGTCTCCATAACTCGCCACATACTGAATAAGGTTCATGAGAGCGGCACAGGAGTCCGAACACGTTCTGATGTGAATGACATCACTGGAACAGCGCAGCTCAAATCTGGGCTCAGACTATCACCCAAGAGACAACGAAAAGGTATACAGAAATGTGTGACCCTTGCTCTTGAGAGAAAACGTCAAAAATGTCATTTAACCCTTACCAGTTTTCCATCCACTCCAGGTTTGACAGCGGTAATCCTCAACTCTAGTGTTCCCATGTCTACCACTTGAACATAGTCTGTGATAAAAAAAAAAAGGTCACTGGACAGAGCTACATTTTTAACATTTCAAGCCATTTATTTAAGATTATAACTGAAGACAACTTACCACGTGCTAGATTAACAGAGACTGCGTTACTCTTGTCTGAGAGAAACAAAGCAGCGTCATCCAAAATGATCCTGTAAACAACATGATTTACTTAGCAAAGACAATTTTTTCTTTAACTCAGCCACAATTACATCTCTCAATTCTGTACCGAGTCAAAGCTGGTAGGCTGTTAATACCTGAGTGTTGAAGAAGAGTGGTCTAAAGAGACGCTGCTGGAGATGCTGAAAGTTTCTACGACCAACAGTGACCTTAGAGGCAGGTAAAGAGGTCTGTGGGTGAAAAAAATTCAAATGCCACATTAGAATAAATGCAAGGAAAATATATAACCTTTAATGAGTTGAAGTGTTAAGTTGTTCTTTACCTGTAGTCCAGAGAGCAGCTCCACAGATGTAGATGTAGGGTGGCGACAGATGTCGGAGGGGCGTAACCCAACACAGGTTCATCAGACACATTCAGGAAGTCGACAATCTGTTGTACCACATTAGCAGGAATTACAAATGTTGGATTTTCTAGCATTACATATTCTTCAAATGTCCCCTGAGCATGTCATATTAAGATAAACAAATATAATCTGCTGTAAGCATTAGTGAGATGGTAGCCACAGCGTGTCCTACCTGATCATACCAGCCCAGGCTAGGAGGGACCACTCTGTGCTGGAGTGTGGCACCTCTCACTCCAACAGAAACCAGAAATTCCTGCATAAAAATACACGCATAACACAATGAGCCCCGCCGCCCCCACCAAAAACAAAACATAACAAAAAAAACTGCCGAAATACCACTGCATACTAAGCAAAATCAAGCTGACTGACACACGTTATACTACAGCAGCTAAAATAAGGCAAACCCTTGACTAAATATGATTTTATATAAAAGGTGTGCTAAAAAAGATGCTACTGCACAATTGGAGTTTCCAGAATATGGAAAATTTGCATACAATATAATCTTTCCCACAAGAGAAATGTTGACTCAGCTGCTCATTATTTAAATACTGAAGCGGTGTATGAGATACCTGTTTTAAAGAATAAGGCCGGCCATTTTCTATATTATTTATTTTCAACACTCCCCATACAGAGAATGTCCGTTAGCGTGTCAGTACTGGACCAGCTTATTCGTCTGTCATAGACAGGCTACCTGTCAGTGATTTCAGTACTCTACCTTGACATTACGTTCTGAATTCGGTGATGAGATTTTGACAGCGACAGACACCATGCTGCGGGCCTCCAAACCAATACCCTCTGAGGGTGTTGAAGATCTCTCAGAAGATGTGTCTGACTGGTAGATGGTTGGCTCTAGCCAATGGGGATGTGTCCTGCACGGCAGTTTGATGTCTGAAACAGAGGTGCCTCCATCCACAAGTCCTGTTTAACAGAGTGAGACATCAATGAAAAGGCACAAGTACATAAATGACACATCAACAGTAATGCACACACAGTTTAGCTGCATTGTAGTGCTCTCTGTATATTTTAGGTCAAATATCTTCAACATATAATCAACATCACAGTAAATAAGTGCAGCTGGCTTACCTTCGTGATACATGCAAATGCTGCTAGTGTGGAAACAGATGTAGTGTTGGTCTTTGTAGCCTTCATACTGTGTCACACTGAACAGCACAGCATTTTTCACCTCCAGCCAGAACTCACCGTGCTTGTTTTTCAGTACAGATTTTTCCTCCTGCTGGGACAATAGATAGACACTCAGCCCCACTTTCTATAAAACAAGTTGCTAGGAATAGCAAAACAAAAATGTGAAGATATTAAGTGTTATCAAATTGAATGTGAGTTTACCTTAGTGTTAGTCTGAAGAGCCACCAGGCCATGATTGACACTGAGGATGACAGAGAACAGACTCTGGGATGTCTTGCTTTGGGCTTTAGGCTTTTTCTTCTTGCGTGATCTGAGGCCCTGGTCGGAAGCAGGAGAGTAATAGTGCATGGTCTCCTCCTCTGAGCCACTAGTCTCCTCTGCAAGCAACACAACGCACGTTTAAACAAAAGCTGCTGGTTGTTTAAACATGACTTCACAATAGAAGATCCTGCAAACTTTACAAAAGCTTGACCTAATGTCTGAACATGAATGTTTTTTACTGCCTCACCCTCGGGACCCGTAGAGCGGAACTGGCTGAAGCTGTCCTTGGAGTAAGTGTTGATCAACTGACTGGCGACAGAGAGTCCAACTCCGTACGGCATGTTCTCCACAGTCTCCACTGGAGATGGAGCAGTGGGCTCCCACAGAAGCAGGTCATTGTTTACCCTGAAATATCAAGAATAAGCATTTTACATACAGAAGAAGTAAGGAATAGTTAGAGCATGTCAGACTATAGTAGATGCCAGAACAGAAATGTACTATGAGTTCAAACAACAAAATGGCAAGTTCGAAGTGACACAATTACACTTCTCAACATGTTGATTACCAGCTACTACAGGGGCATATTGTACATGTACAAAACTTTTTAAAGTCAGGTGTTTTAAGCCGGCTACAGTATAACCCAAAATTTCTTTTTATGACAAATCTTTATCCTAATACTGTATATACCTGTTTTGTTTTGCTGCATTTTTATTGCCATGATGGCATTTATCACTACCTCTGTCAAGGAGGTCGTGATTTTTTTCACTTGTTTGTTCACTGCATAACACAAAAAGTAATGAATGGATTTTGATGAAATTTGAACAGTAGAGTATGGCCCATGGTACAATCCATTAGATTCTGGTGCTGACCTGGATTACAATCTGGATCCAAGAATTTTTTTTAAAGATTCCTCACCGTTGTGAGATAGGGCCAATTTCACTACTTCATACACAATGCCTATAATGCTTGGACAAAAAATGCATAGTAACATCCACATAATATCGAGCACACACCAAAGTATGGCCCTGTTTAGACTTGGTTTTAAAATGTGTCTTGGACGATCGGCGCACAAGTCAAGCCGAGACACATTACCATTTACAGCTGTCAATATAGATACATCTCACAGGTGACCACTTGTGTTCAGATTTCACTACTGCTGTGACACTTCTGCTTAAATATCAAATGGCCAAGGGTGCAACTACTGCTTCAGTCTGTTACCAGACAAGTGCCAGTAGTCTCCCTATCCAAAGAAGCAGCAGAAGACAAGCGTCAGATTTGTACATGGATGTATTATGAAAGCTTTAGCAATACATTGATGGATTTATATAGGCTATTTCTCTGCATTTTTTTCTTTTTTGGCTCACTCTCCCCAAAACAACAACACATCCTGCACCAATGACACGTTTTCCTTGAACAGCATTGTCAGGGATGCATCAGGACACATTAGCGTTTACACTACAGAAAATATGTGGTCAAATGTGTTCCAGACCAGTTCAGCAAGTGGTTTCAGTGATCAGATCACAATCCATCTTGGTGGTTGTTTACACTCTTAAGGTCACAGTTAAAAGTCTTGTAGGCCGGTGAGTGTATATGCATATAATATTTATTTATTTATATTTATATTACTAATATTGCTTTAAGGTGGAAATGTATTATAAGGACAGTGAACTGCCTCAGCAGAGATTTACACTTCCTTAGTGTTGTGGAGTTTTACAAACTCCATACCTGTTGTGCAGTTTTTCATAAAATGCCTTGCTGGGGAGTGCTAATTGCACATTAGGGAAACACAACTCAAGGACAAAACGAGAGTTGTTCATGTTTTTTTCCTGGAACTCCGTCATTTCGGCAACATCCCCAGGAATGACCATCTGGAATAAAAAAAATAAAAATAATCATAAACATGGGCTGGGCCCATAACCACCTGCACTGTCAACAGCTTAGATATGGAAAGCAGTGCTCATGTTGGTGTTTGCATAATGATGCATCTGTCATAGATTTGAATGCATATCAGAGGAAATCCTCATTCTCAAATGCCAATTTATTCATAGGCACCAAGCCCACCTGCCTCGGTAGACCAATGCCATCACCAAAACTGCAACACAACTTCTTCACTTTAAAAAGCAATGCTTTCAAATATAACAAAATATGTCTGCTGCAACATCTCCTATAATGTCACTGAAGGTTTAAATT
>NW_018127893.1:645997-662815 GCF_001952655.1 Monopterus albus | reverse complement strand
TCACCCACTGTATTTACTCAATGTTATAGAGGAATGTAGTATATCAACACTAAGGAATATAATCTCAATGGCTGTAAATTAACACTTGAATTAATGTGGTCTTTTCACCATGACCCACCTCTTCATTCTCATACATAACCCTACGTGAAGAGAAGGGTGAAGGCTCAGGTTTCCCAAAGTCACACACATCCTTCAGTGAATGAGCAGCCCCTTCCTCCTCTTCCTCTTCAAGAGAATGATCCTCAGCCCCCTCGTCATCTTCAGCCGTCACCCGCTCAAGGATTGAGTGGACTGCAGTGGGGTTCATCTTCAGCACAACCCTGCTCAGAAATATTTAACACCACTATGAGAAAAGCCTGAGCGGACAGATCAGTTTGAGGTTGGTTTGATGAACTTACCTTGGCCAGTCAAACTTTGCACTCTCAGATGTTGTCATGTCTCCGTCCATGGTGTGGGACACCCTGAGAAACCGTGTACCTGGTTGATCTGGCTCATCATGGAACTTCCCTGTTGAAATGGAGAAAAATATTAAGCAATTAAATGCCTATGGTCAAATTTTTTTCCCAGAGGTCAGTTTTGAAACTTTTCTTTAGGATCACATACCAGTGAGCTCTCTAAATGTGAGCTCCATCTTGGTTTGGTCAGGAGAACTGCCGCCCATGAACTCCGTTTTCACTTCCAGGTCTTCCAGCTCCAGGTAAAGTACCTCCTTCTGCAGGGACTTCTTGAACCAAGGGCCCCTTTCCTGATCTGAGCGGAGGTCAGGAATAGGAAAGCGAACCGAGAGGCCCAGGACTGGGGCACTGACCCTCAGTGATACATGACAATTAGTTGGAGTGTGACCATCATCAAGGAAAACCTCTGTAAAGGCCTTGTGCTGTGAAATTAGTTTAGAGAGACAAAGACCTTCACAGTGTTGTAGAGCATATTAATATTTAAGCTAAGTTTAAGGTGATCAGGTGTTACAATCCTCTCCTGTGTTAGTCACACAAATTATTTTAATCTTTGGTTTATAATTTCTGGTACTTGCTTACCAAGCTAACATGTTTATTATAGGATGTGTACATATGGGAAGCCATCATCTCCGTGGTGGCCAGCTTCTGCGGTTGTAGCACTGAGTTGAGACGATCTACAATGCTGATGTCCAGCTCAGAGCGCACAGCTCCCAACTCCACCTGGATCTCTGCTTTCCTGGGAATGGTACTAAGGCGAACCTGGCCGCCCTGCTCAGAGAAGCAAAGGGGTGACTGAGTACATGCCAGACAGTAATGCAGGAAAAGCATCTGATCATGAAGCGTTAGTACTGTGGCTTTATATTAGACTAACAAATGCTGTTACCTGAGGCCCTCTACGCTCAGCCTGTTTGTAAAGCAGGTGAAGGCAGGTGGCAAGCGGCATGTCAGCATTGGCTGTGGTGTCAAATGTCAGGAGCTGAGGTGTAACACAGAAACTAGTGAGAAACACTCATAATGTCATGCCAGCTACATCTTTCAGGTGTACTGAAAGTACATGCAATGTTTAACCAACCAAAGCACAGTGCAGTGCAAATTGTGCTTGTCTCACGCTTGAAACTAACCTCAGTGTACTGAATGCCTCTTTGGGAGCCATTAATGGCAGTTTCAGAAGGAAAGAGGCACTCCAGAAACTCCATCTGGTTAAGGGAGATGTCAGTGGTAAAAGTCCGCAGGCTGGATCCCTGACAATGCTCATAGTTTATCTTCAGACCCTGACCCACAAACCTGAAGATATAAGCCCAGGACAGACACTCAAATCATAAATCTATTCTGTGGTAAGCAAGATAACAAGTACAACCCTGCTGAGCAGAAATGAGTGCAAGATAAAAGTGCACCTAAGGTGGTCGTAGGGACAAGCCTGATTAAACACTGTCTGAGACTGAAGGAAGGCATCTGGGGCAAGCTGGCCTGGGCCCACCATGCTGAAGAAGTGTGCAGCCATGGGGCCAAGGGGACTGGGAGCAGCATCAGGAGGTGGCAGCGGGTCAATGTGGAGGACTGAGACTGCCAGGCTGCCAAATGTCAGCCTTAACACCAGCTCTGGCCTTGACTCATCACCGTGAGTTTTGGATGAATGGGCTGAAATACAACAACAAATATTTGGTTTGGCAATGTCCACATAAAACAGAAGCTCAAGAGATTGTAGATTTGCGATAAACAAAACACTTTATCACTGAATTCACTGGTTACCACACATTCAACTGTAGTGGAGTAGTTTATAAGGGAGATATGCTGAGGTAATCTTTGGCTGGAATGTAAATGTGCACATTCTTTTCCCAAGGGAGATATGCTGAGGTAATCTTTGGGTGGAATGTAAATGTGCACATTCTTTGCCATTTCTAATATGGCCACAAAGGGACTGGTACAGTATTTATTGTACAAATGCACTGATATATTGTGATACTTACAAGTCTGTCGCAGTAATTTTTGAGGGAGTTGAGAATCCCGTGACTGAACAGGAGTTTCACTAGTTTTCTTCTCTCTTTGTCTTGGTACATCCATGTAATCATCCCACAGAGCCTATAAATATACATACTCAGGTGATGCAAGGTAATGAGTACAGCAATTCATCTGTCCATATACCGTAAATGCCTCCTAAATTTGTGTGTGTAAAAATTTAATGGCAGTGTACTGCAACTCACTGAGAATTTCCAGATCTAACCAGATAGCAGAATTCATACACTAATCTAAATTATACATCAATGTGCATCCATGACTTTAAGACTCACTGTTGTGTTTCCAGAAGGCGATTCTACTGGGGAGGCAGAGTAGTTGCTATTGAGTGACAAGTCCAAATCAACAGTGGGTGGTTCACCCAGAGGAGGGAGGGATGACAAGCTGTGAGACATGTCCATGTCGGCCATGGAGAAGAACACATCATCTACACAAACCACAGGTTTAAAATAAATAAAGAAAAGCACAAAGAAAAGAATTTTCATTAGTTAGATGCACTGTATGAAACTTATGCAAGAAATGATGGGGTTAGAGGTTTTACTTTAACCTCGACTAGACACAGTTCTGGTGGTTTGGCTCTCAAAGAGGTCAGGGTCTGTTCCTGGGCCAGCAGTATCCTTCTTCAGACAGCGATTCAGCTCCATATGGAGCCGATACTCATCCTCTTGCTGCATGGGTCGATTCTTTCTGTCCTTAGCCCAATCCTGAGCACCTTCACATTAAGAAAGGGGAAATACTCTATTTATTCAATTTTTAAATAACTAGTTTGGTGACATTTTTACCACGATTGATCAAAACGTTCTTTATCATCAATCAACAGATGGGTGCTTACCTCCACCAGAGAAAGCTCCAAACAAATCGAGAAGAAGATGAACTTGTCGTGGGGACAGCAGAATAATCAGTGTGTCAATATGTCCAACAACATCCAGCTAAAAAGAAAAGGATGTCAAACAGTCTGATTATTGACATTACTCCTTGTGTGTAATACTAACTAAATATGTATACAGTAATTAGGGACATTTTTCTGTACTTTGTAATTAAGACACTGCTCCCTTACCTTTGCTCCAGGCAGAGTTAAGTTGTTTTTCAGAGTGAGTGACAACTCAATATTACCACCGAGGCTCCCAACCTGCACAGGTTCAAATGGTGTTGTAGAAGACACAGGCTCTGTGAACTGGGGATGAGGCTCACATATTATTTTGGGATTCCAACTAGGGGAGAGCTTTGGCTCAGTTTCCTGCAAAATAAGAGAAACTTATTTTAAAAGGTCTGTACATACAACTGTTTTATGCCAAATTTCAAAGACACACTATACCAACCGTCGGAGTGGGTGAAGATTTAAATCCAGCTCGGGACACATCTGAAAACTCGTCCCAAAATATGGCGATTCCTTCCAACTGCAGGTTTTTATGTGCAAACGTGGTTGGCTGATGTACATCTACACTTGAACTCTCCCCACCCGTTTCATCGCAGTAAACAATCCTGAAAGCAACCACAGTTAGCTTGACAAGAAATAACAGGGAAAACTAATGCATCAACAACTGACTTGCACTATACAGTATGTACTACATATTAGGATCTGCCACACATTTAGCTGCAGCCCTTTTTAGCACCCAAGTCTTCACATCTTTTCCTTTGTGACAGATTTTAAAGAAAAGGAAATCAAAACACAATTGTGCATTTTACCTGGATTCAATTATGTGGTGTTGAAAAATGTTTCTAATATTATGGAAAGCCAACTGTTGACCCACTGACTGCTCAAACTTACTTGTTGATTCGTATCTCAAGGGCAATTCCAGTTTTAGAATTTTCTGGAATGTGTTCGACTCTGAGAACAGTGTCCAAAAATGTCACTTTAACTCTTCTCAGAACTGCAAGAAGGAAATTTAAAATAACTCAGTTTATGCAACACAAACCAAGTAAACATCTTAAAATGTTGCCTAACATTATGATCACAGTACCTGTCTCTATTGTTTCTGCAAATTTCTCCAGTCCATCAAAAGGCTGGAAGCTCTCTCCTATATCGTCAGTGAGTTTCTGACTCAGGCATTCTTTGGCAAGCTGCATGCTGCTTGTCATGAAACTGGACCAGCACATCGGCTCAATGCCAGATGCTGGAAAAGAGCCAGAAGTGAAAGAGATGTTTGCTTTTCAGTAAAATTAATTGTTAACTTCATATAACAACATGTAACAAAAAAAAAGACATTTTTAATAAATCTTTTCCATCTATGTAAATCATTATTATAGATGGTGCTGTAGAGACCTTACCCACTCTTGGTCTTGGTCTGAGCACCATCTCCAAACCCTTGACCTCCAGGGCACAGTTTTCCTGCAGCAGGGCTGCCCATGGCACAGTTAAAGAAATTGTCTGGATGAACCCAGTGATTACTTCAAAAGGAGCATCAGCAGTTTCTAGAAGCTCATTGAGGGACTAAGAAACAAGAAATAATGCTGAAATGTTCTCTGCAGATTTTGTGTTTAAATTACATAAATGCATCTGTTGTATTTCCTTCTACATATAGTACATACCCATTTATCCAGTGGCACTTGTGCAAGTGAGCCAGTGCCTTGATAGAGGTCTAAACTGAGCTGATCCAAGCTCAGCTTCTCCTGCAGAAAATTGCCAAGGTATCGGTGCAAGAGGTATCTGCAGGCCCGCTTCTTGATGGACTCCGAAAATGGCCAAGGCATCTTACACTCAACAGGTGTACAGTACAAAGGTAATGAAAGGGATCTTTAGGCTCTACAACCAGAATATTATAGCTACTCACACAGCTATGAATGTATCACTGGTGATACAGTTGTGTCATCCTGTTGACTTAAAGACATCGAAAAATCGTGAGCTCAAACATCCTTCATATCCCAACACAGGGGACACTGTGGAGGATGTGCTGACACTCAAGGATGTGTGTGGGTATTGGTCCGACTCCAGTTTGCTGCGCCTACAGAAGACAAAGATCCCCCCCTTTGTAATTTTCACTTGTCACAAAATGAGACAAACATAAAATGTCTACACAATACAGCCAAAAACAAGCACATAAATTGTCTAGTGTTATTCTCAGCGCACATTTGCCCTCATTAAAGCAAGTACAAACTAGCCAAACGCACCTGTGAAATAAATCTTGACATGCCTGACTTACTAGTCAATAGCTACCCGTAGCTAAGCAGAGCTGTCACAAGCTGCTAGCTAAACAAGGGCATGTAAGCTAACTAGCCGGTTAGCAAGTGTGATGCTAACGCTATTAGCTGTCCTCCGATCCGTTCCTATCGGCAGAGTGAGGCAACATTAGCATAGCCGGCTAAGGTTGTAGCTGTACTTTCTTGCTAGTTAGCTAGCTAACTAACCAAAGAGCCAATATTTCCCAAGTTATCAACCCTAACATGACATATGCATAATGTCAAAACATTGTATAAACATATACATCAGTTCTATATGCCAACTTGCATGGCTTCGTAAGCAAAGCTGACTATATTGCTGCAGCTCTTGAATTACCTTGTTTCTGAGTTGTTTACAAACACTTTCATGACTCCGCACCAACTGAGCCTACACAGTCCGGGCGGGACTATCCAGTGATGTCATAATATCGCGAAACTGTGTAGCGCATGATGGGACAAAATTTCTTTTAGGTAACTAGTTGTTTAGGCACAAAGCAAATTAAGTAGAAGCAGGGTGCAAAGTGCGTTTTTCATCTGGCTGCCCTTAACTCAGAGCCTCAGTACTGTTATCTGTTTAAGGTGACTTTCATTTGGCTGAACCTTGCCCAGAGAGCTCAGAGTAGGCTAGAAGCTTCCACAAGCCGGAAGAACACATCTAGAGAAGAGGTGAGAAAAATGAACGCAGTTTGTTTAGAAATTTGTCCTAACATAATAGATCAAACGTATGATTTTCGATTTCAATTTTATGTTAACATTTCAGAATATAAACAAAGTGAGTGGCCTACATATCATTTTCGCTATGGTTAACCAGAGGGATAGCTACTTCTGTAGTTGACCGTTAACGTTAACTTCACCTTACCCCGCAATGTAGCAAGTGTTGGCATCTACGTTAAGCTAGTTATATCAGTCTAGCAAAGTATATAAATTAGCCGAATTATAACATTTGCGTGAAAATGACACTTTGATTTAGTACTAACAATAATGTTTGTAATAACTGCATACCTCAGCTACCTATACAAAAGGGCTATTGAGTGTCTTTAAGATGACGATAGTTTTAATTGGAGGAATTAACATGAAACGCTAACGTTAGTTGTAACGTTATTACATGGGCTGCGGACTGTAATGCATGTACAGTACAATACTGTCGGTGATAGAAAGTAGCTAAGTATAAATCTAGTACTGCATTTCAGCGCAAAGTACTTGAGTATTTTTATATCTGTTTATTTACAACCTACTTCTCCACTAGATTTCAGAGGGAAATATAGTGTTTTAACGTTACCCGTTTGCCTGACGTTGAGCTCCACCGTCGACCAGCTACAACAATGACATGCTATATATACATTAATACAGCTGTTATAATATTCCTGTAATACATGTATACAATGCTCACAGAGGCCATTTCTGTATGAGTCTTAAGCTGACTTGATCACCAGCCAGAAAACCCTGCAAAACAGAACATTTAAGCCTGTTGATATAGATATTCATTACCAGCTGTGTTAAGTAACAGTTGCTGTATCTTTCACAGTGGATAGTGAAATGGAAGGTCTCACTG
Organism: Monopterus albus; assembly: GCF_001952655.1. Taxonomy (NCBI): domain Eukaryota; kingdom Metazoa; phylum Chordata; class Actinopteri; order Synbranchiformes; family Synbranchidae; genus Monopterus; species Monopterus albus. The sequence continues at coordinate 655,639 of NW_018127893.1, read as the reverse complement.
CCCATAAAGACATCCAGAATGAATAATAATGACCCCAGATGTGGAGCAACAGGCTACAGCTGATATACAGTACAGGACAAAGACTCATACAGGAATACACAGTGTGACGCTCTTTGACACAAATGGGACAAACCTTGTTTAACAAATGTAACGATAACAAAAATCACAAATAGCGGATGTGTAGAAATGGAACAGGTGTTAGTTTGAGTGCTTATTTAGTAGCTTGTTATATTGAGGCTGTAGCAACATACTTCAGCTGCACGTGCACAGTGCACCACAGTGTTCATCAGAAAAAGTGTGCATATAAATAATTATTTCAACAGAATGATAACCACTTCCACATTGACAGGATTATATGGCAACAGTTCCACAAAGTGGAATTCACCTTGCCATAGCCACGTGCTCAGACACCAGCTGTCAGCCAATACAGCATTGGGAAGAACTGGAGATAACATTATTCTGTCTCTGGGAACACTTGGACTTCTTTGCACATTTGGTGCCTTGATTAATTACAGCTTAACCAAGCGGGAACCAACTAAACCAATTTTGAAGAAGGAAATGTCTCTGAATGATTTTACATGTAGTCTCTATTGAATACTAATAGTTGGTTTAAACATTATCAGTCTGTCACTTGTCAGCATGGTGGTTAGGTGTCATCAGACCTGGTTTAACCTTTGAGAAGTTAACAGTTTCTCGGTATTTCCAAACTTTTCTTAGACTCATTATTCTTCTCCTAGTGCTTGTGCTTGTGGAATTCTATGTCTTTGTAAGTAGTGCTGTATTAAGTAAGCTTTTTCTGTTATAGTAATTGCTGTCATTTTACGTGTTGTGTTTCCGTGTGCTAATTGCAGTTGTTTTGATGTTTCACGTAGCAACGTCATGTATGCTAATTTGTTTTTTGCATGATTCTGTTTACAGTTACAATATAATAAGGAATGATAAGGATAAACTCCATTTGAAAAGAAAAGAAAGCCTTGTGTGGAGCATCAACCCTTTTATTTGTTCGCTGGCTGTCTAGTGTCACGAAAGTAGGCGTGTATCGAGGACAGCACACGGGTCGTTTCCTAACCGGAGGATTAGCAGTTTGATTCCCGGCTTGTCCAGTCAACATGTCGAGGTGTCCTTGAGCAAGACACTGAACCCCCAGATACTCCCGGTGATGTCACCGGTGTGTGAATGCGTGAGTGCTTGGGAGTGCGAATGGGTGAATGGCCGAATAATGTGAAAGCGCTTTGAGTGTGCTGTAAAAAAAAAGCATAGAAAGGTGCTATACAAGTATAAGACCATTTACCATTACACTATCGACTGCTTATAAAGGATGCTGATATTGAAATCAGTACACTTTGTACTTTAAAATAAGAATTTCCTGAACAGTCAGATGCATGTGTTTCGCTTCTGTTTTGGACACATGTTGTGAGTCACCGTATCATATGAGTACTGCAGTTTAGGCACAGAAAACGCATTGTGTTCAGCATTTATGAGCAGTTGTTCAGACGTTCTTACTTGCGGTAAGAGGAGTGCTGGTCCAGTGAATTGTAAAAATGCAGCTTGTTGCTGTGACAGTAAAGAACAGCTTGTTCCAGCACATTCCTAGATATCTGCAGGGTTCATGAAGTGTACTCATGAGGACATGTAGAACTCTTTCAATTTCAACAGTGTACAGTAAAATCTAGGTTTTTCACCAATTCAGTCAGCTCTTTTTGCTTTGTGATTTAGGGGATGGAGATAGATTACCAGCCTGAGGAATCAATTGTCTCTTCATTTGATGAGGACTCCGTTGACCTTGGTGACGTCAAAGACATGAGACTGGAGGCAGAAGCAGTGGTCAATGATGTACTTTTTGCCGTCACTGAAATGCATGTGTCACAAAGTCTCAACAGTGCGTCAGATGTGGCCTACATAAATGTGGAAATAAGAGAGGGCAATCGGTATTGTCTGGAGCTCACAGAGGCAGGACTGAGGGTAAGTCCCACTAAAAGTGAAACTCAGTGGTTTACTTTAATACTCGTATGTTTGTACTTTTAAGTCCAACCATGCAAAGTTTTACAATACATCACTGATTTCTACCCAAATAGGTGGTGGGCTATGCGTTTGATCAAGTGGACGAGGATCTGAGCACCCAGTATCATGAGACTGTTTACTCGCTTCTGGACTCGCTGAGCCCAGGTTACAGAGAAGCCTTTGGGAATGCTTTGCTCCAGCGGCTGGAGAGACTGAAGCAAAACGGACAGTAAAAAGGACCAAAATGCTGCCGAAGTTGTATGTGTGAAACAGGGGCTGATGGAGTTTAGGATATGAGCCAATCTGGTTAAATGTCATAGCCTATGTGACTTCCACTTGCCTAGCTACCACTGCAGTAAAGGGAACAATGCCCTGTCAACTTTGCTTTGTTCTCAATTTCATTGAATGACTTCATGTTAGTTTAGTGACTGCTATGGATCAGCTGTGTTGCAACATTATACTGTTGACTTTAACTGTGGAAAGATCCTCTAGCTTCCACGTTACAAACTTCCACGTAACTGTGCACATTAAGAATTTTGCACCTTTTGTACTCAAAATGATCTGAGAACAAAGCAAGTTAATCCAGATCCCACCTCTGCCCTGCACTAAAGCTGTGATCTGATAACAGGTATCTGCTCAAATATACCCAACTGTTATTCATCAGGTGTCGCAGTGAAAGAGCCAAAGCTATATTCTCTCTGTTTAACTCATATTCTGCCTTAATGACTTTTGGTTTAGGAAAGTACAAATAACTTTAAGAGTTCACTCATTTAGCATTGACTGGCTATCATCTTACATGAAGAACTACAGTGGGTATGGAAAAGATTCCCCTCTTTGAAAACATTTTGTTTCACAGCCTGAAATGAAAGCACACACAAACAGAATTTTTGTGGCTTTATTTACTCTGTGCAGCTTACAACATACAAGTTAAATAAAAACAGCAACAGCTCTGAAAAATCAAAAACTAGAACAGCCTGATTTGGAAAAGGATCACCTGCCTGCATTAATACTTTGTTTTAATTGCAGCCTTGAGTCTGTTTGGATACTTCTATACTTTGCACAGCTAGATTGAGTAATGTTTGCCTACTCCTCCTTACAGAATTGTTCAAGCTCAGTCAAATGGCATGGTGACCGCAGTCTTCAGGTCACTCCACAGATTTTCGTTAGGGTTTGAATAGTACTCATTTTCTCCATGTTGCACAATGAATCACACCTCAGGCTTGCATTTCCAACTCTCGCTATTGAAGTAAAGTGGCTGTGCTTGTAGCGTTTTACATACGTTTTGTGGGCTCGTTTGGTTCATTTGTCAGAACACAGCACTTTTTACAATATCCTGCGACAACATCAAAAGCTGCTTTAAGACTGTTTATTGTACATGTGATCTGGTTTTGATCCCAGTGTTCTGAAATTGTCTTTCAGAGAACTTGTTCTCTTTGTTATTTCTTGCTGCTGGCCTTTGCTCAGACCAATAAAATCTCAACTATGTTACACTTTTTCCTCCAGTCAAGTCTTGCTATTGAAGGCAATTTTGCCATCCAAAATCTTGCATCTGATGTTGCAAGGTGGCAAAACCCATACTTTCAATTCTGCTTTTGGGGACTCTTCATATCAGGAAAACCTTCTCACAGTATATCAAGACATGGGGAAAGCCAAAAGCCGCTCCTATTTTTTGGGGTGGGGGTAGACACTCAACTCCAACATTCATTCAAATGAGAATCACACAGTACCACATATTAGATGAATTTATTTGAATTTAATCCACACGGCTAATAACACGTTCAGTAGAAATAAAAGCTTTAGTAAAGAAAAGGCATAGTTTGTACCTTTTCTGACTACACAGCAGCCATGAAGACATTTGCATTTATTGATACAGTTAAGACAGGGTCATTAACCACATTATTTGACACCAGCAACAAAGTCATAGCAACATTAGCCATTGATTCATTTGTTCCAGCAGGATTTAAGATGCAAGTATAGCAAAGTCTTGCAAAAGTGAGACACATTTTAAAAAGATCAAATTGAGTAAAATTAGATGTTAACTATAATCATTTACATTCTACTTCGGTTTTTCATCAAGCTGCATCGCTTAAAGCCACCACATTTATCTGAGGTCCTGTTGCTGGTTTTGCACAATCTGAAGAGGGAACTTGATACAGAATAAGTCTTGATTGTTGGCATCACTCAGTTCCCACTTCACAGTCACCTTTATCTAGAAAAGCAGAAAGGGATTAGTCATTAACCAAGTGAAAGGAAGTATCTTTTTTAAGTCAGACCAAAAGAAGATAAATTATCATAAACTGAGGGAACATCCCAAATATTAGGGGAGGGGGGGGCAGTCATGTAACACTGACAAACTTCATCACAAGCCCAAGAACATGTCTGATGACTGTACATCAGGTAGGGTAAGCTTTGATGTTAATTCAACTTACAATGTCTAGTGTTTATTTTCAAGCCATTTTAATAAAACAAGTTGAGGGTTTTTTCCAGCTTGAAATGAGTTGAATGAGCTGCTCAGAGTTTACTCAGCACATTAAAAACTTGCAGCATGCATTTGAGAATCAGAACTCTTTATTGATAAACCCATTCATGATGGAAAATGTGTACACATCTGCAATACAGCAAGTCATGGTTGTTTCATAATAAGAAACACACAAACCATGTTGAAGGTCTACTGAATTCAGTCACTAACCCAACACAGTAATCGGGAGCAGCCAATTATCTGAATACTTCTGCCACTACTGCTTGTATCCGATCTTCAGAATGAAACCACATTAGGGACTAGCAAAAAGCCTGCGGCCAGTTTCAGTTTCTACCTGATGCAAAAAACTGGGAACTCAATATTAGCTGTGAAACTGTTTGCAAACTTGATAACTAGGTTAAAATAAACATCTTTAATAAACACTGCTGCTAATGTAGTACTTACTGTGGGATACTCAGGCTTGATGGGTAGAGTGGCCACATAGTGATAGATCTGCTTCATCTGGATTGGACACGTAACTCCTGACTTGCAGCCATCATTCTCAGGAATTGGGAAGGGGACGGGAATTCCTGCCACCATTCCGTAAACATATGCTTTGCTCGTCTCGCTCTGCACAGCTACAAGAGAGCAAACATGACAGTGAGATCAACGGTATTACTAAAGTAGTAGCCATTTCCAAATAGATGCAGCCCACTTACCACTGCTGAATGTCACATTGACTGTGTAGGACTGTCCGATGTGTAGCGCGCATGGCTGAACGTCACAAGGGGTAATGTCCACGATGAGCGCTTTTCCAGAAGGGGAGTCTGAAGTAAACATGAAAACATCCCATTTAAAAAAAAACACACCACACACACACACACAAACAAAACAAAAACACCACAAGACAAAAAAAGCTTAAATACTGCCATCATGTCACCTGTTAAATGTAATCCCTTTCCATTAGAAGGGACAAACATAGTAAATCCATGATTTAGTAAGATTATTAAAACCCAATTTCAGTCACTGATTACATTTTGAGGAATTAAAATGTGGGGAGGTGGTACAACTGTTCAAAAGCTACAAGAAACAAAAATTTGTCATGTACAATGAAATACTTCATGGCCCAACATGATTTAAAGTAATATGAAAGTATTGTTGGATTATTCATTGCAGCATTAGTAGAATGGACAACCTCAAGTCCAATCATGTCAGTGTACACTTTCAATAACTGAAAAGGGAAAGAAACTATTGTATGGCCTTACTTAACATTCAAACAAAAACAGAACTCAAAAGTCACAAAGTTGATGTTATATCTCCTACTTCTTCTTTATCTGAGAGATATCTGAATCACCCTGTAGTAATACTGCTTGCAAACCAACGATGATAAGGTGATGTTAGGGGGTAGGACTAGATAAGTCTAACTTCTTCCTACTCCGTTCAAGCATGTACTAGGTATAAGTAAATTGAAAATATTTTTGTGGACATGTCTGGAATTATGTGTGATTACATACTGACTGTTGTTACATGTTTGAAAGAATAAATAAAATCAAACCCAACCCTTTAAGTCATTATTGAAAGAATTTCACAGTTTGACATAATCTGAGGGTATGGAGCAAGTTTTCCAGAGTCCAGCAAGATAACCCTGATTATGTCAGCGGGGCAGGTGACAGACCTCAAAGCAGACAAGGACTTGGTTGCAGACAAGATGGCAGATTGTGACCAAGATTTGCACACCGCCAGCATCATCTCTGAAGTTGTCAACCTTTTCTTAAAGTTGTGTTATGGTTAGGGGTTAATATTAAACTTGCCATGGTGAACAACTTCCTGCTAAGATCACCAGCTCCCTGTCAGAGGTTGACAGTCTGCCATTGTGGGTAAATCTCAGTTCTCTTAACTGCATCCATATTTAATTAACTTGCATTTTTTTCCTTGCGTCTTGGTCACATGCAAGGAAAAAAAAGAAGTCTGATGAGGAAGGAAATCAAGTTAACACATCTATACATAAATGAGACCTCTGTCATCTGAAGTGTCCAATCACCAATTGACTTCCAATAAATAGGTGTTGATGCATAAAACATTTCACAAAAAAAGATACTTTCATGTCTCCTCCCCATAGATGTATCATAAAAGCTCATCAGTCCTAGCTCCTCCTCAAGGGAGGCTGCTGGAGGAGCGATGAGTGAGGATACACCAAAGTGAGGAATAATAAAATGAGGGAATTGAGATTCACCCCTGATATGCAACAGAGTTCCTTTGGGCAAATGTGGAGATTAGTGCTGAAACAATTACTCAGTTTACTGAAAACACCAATCATCAGTTTTTATAAATAATGTACAATCATTAGACTTCTACATGGCCGTTTGGAAACGCTTAACAAAACCAGTTTGATTGGTCAAATGAAACTTACCGCAGTCTACGAATTTCACAGGCAGAGCACAGTTGAGTCCAATCAGGCAGAACAAAACGATTAAACCAGTCCGGACATCCATGTTTCTTTCTTCGTGACCTTAAAATAAAGAGATATCCATGACCCAATCGATAACTTAGGTAACGTTAAACTTTTTAAGTGTTACCCATTAAAAAAAAAAAGCATCACGACTTGTTTATTTCCTCAAATGCCCCAAGTGTTAGAGTTATTAACGTTAACTACTATCTTAACACAGCGAAAAAGAAAGTCTGAATGCCTACAATACGATAAACAACCCTTACAATAACTGATATACAAAGATGTATAAGAAAGTCTGAAGGAACAACACATACCTTCCAAAGGCCTGCGTCAACTTCCGAATTTAGCGAACCAGCTAGCACTTTTATGTCACAATATCACGCGCTAGAAGTAACGCCCTTTTCTAAGAGAGATGGGGTTTCATTGGCCGAAATATAGCCTGTCAGGAAACATCCGCAGTGCAAAGATCCCGTCTCCTGGCTGTAATTGGTAGATCAAAACTATACAAATCAAACCATTTTTAAGGATAACCCCCATGTGGGTATTTAATTGGTCGATCTTACTGGGGGCAACATATAACCCGGGCCAGCGATGCCTGTGAAACAAAGCCAAGGTATTTTTATTCCCAATATCATCTCACCTAGCAAAGCCTAAATATCTCTTGATTGGCAGGTAAATTGATGAATCAGATGTACGTGAACTAATTTGGGCGTGTTTGTTTGAAAGATTACCATTTTAGCAAATAAGAATGCGATTGGCTCCATGGTCGTTCCACACTCCAGCGCAGCAGGTGGCGGTAATGAACCTTAAGTTAGCTTGCAAACCGCCAATAAACACCATATAAAGAAGAATGCGATCTCATTTTTGTTGATTTGCCGTGGGACTTGCTAAATATGTTATAAAGATGCCATTCGGAGCAATGATAACTGCGTCAATGTCGAAAGTATTGAGTCTTTTTAGGTAACATTTAGTTATATGCTGTATATTGGAGAAATAATAAGGATTGGCTACATGAAAAGTATAATCTGTAAAGAATCTCTTGGGGAAATTGCTATGTCTAGAGTTTTTGATAGCTAGCTATTTAGCAAGCTAGCCATTAAACCGTTTAGCCGTTAGGTGACTAGCTAGCACTAGGTCCAGTCACGTTTTGAGCCCTGCTGTCATACAATCTCGTCTTAAAGCAACGTTAATATTTTACAGGACGTCTACATTTCGGAACAACCTCAGTGTGATTCAGCAGTTACACCGGCTCCCTCAAAGCCCCCAGCCCCTTTACACAGCGGGGCTCCAGCGCTTCAGCAGCACCTCAACCCAAGATGAGACAGCGGTGTCAGGTGCTTCTGAACATAAAGTACACCTCACTGAGTCATGTCTGAAGGTCAGCAGATACTCATCACACTCTTCTCACATCTGAAATGCATAATTAAAAGGTATTTGCAGTATCCGTACATGTATGGAAAGCCAGGGAGGCCAAAAATGTATGATGCGGCTTCAGTGAGTAAATGTATGACCATTTGAGGATGTAGGTATATTCTTGGTATAGTGTTAATTTCTGTGATAAAATTCTAAGCAAGTTCATAAATCCACAGTCTGAGCCAGACAATGGAACAGCCACATAAAATCGCTACTCTATTATCTCAGAGCAAAGTCTTACATTATAGGGAGTTTTGACTTTCCTGAAGCACTGAGGCTTTGCAGCCAGTTGTCTGACCAAAAGATTCATTATGCAAAGCTTCATTTAACACATTTAGTGATATATACTAGTAAAGAATAATTCAGAGCAGCCATATCATAAATACAGCACTAATATTACTAAAGTGTTGCAGCAGTTTGTGCTGCTGCTGAATCCATTAAGTATTCTTACATCTCTTTATACTTTCACAAACTGCACTTATTATCACAGTAGACATTGCTTGGTATGACTTTAAATAAAAAGGGGTTCATGTAGGCAAGTGCTTAAAATGTGACTGGGGACTGAAAGTGCTGATGTACCTAAGAAAACAGCAGCCATCACTTAAATTAGAAGTGGTAACTTAATTTCAAGATAACATTTATTGCAACTAGTCTTAAACTGTTCAGAATTAAGCTTTAGAAATTAACTTTGACTAATGACTGGAATTTGAATTGGAATTATATTTGTAGTTATCATTCAGTGTATGTGAAATAGGACGAAACATGTTAATCTTCAACATCATCAATAGTTTGATTGCATTCTCATGAATTAAAGTGTCATTGTAATTTGTCAACAAACATTTGTAAATATCAAAAATGTAATAATGGAAAATCCAATAAAATCAGTGTCATTGCCTTTCAGCTTTGTGTCAATGAATGTGTTTAGTTGCATGCGATTGTTTTGTGCTTTGTCCTTGATTCATCATGTTCCTGCCCCCTCTTTAATCCAGAGACTAGGGGAGATCATGAAGACGGGTGAGTACCTGAGAATCCATGTGGAGGGAGGAGGCTGCTCCGGGTTTCAGTACAAGTTTTCTGTAGACCGTAACAAGAATGAAGATGACAGGTAATGCCACAAATTTTTCAAGACATTGTTTTATACTGGCCTCGCTGTTTTCATTATTGTCTGTTAATCCAGTCTGCTCTGTTCCCTCCTGCATCCGCTGTGCTCTGCTTCCAGAGTGTTTGAGCAGGGGGGAGTGGGCGTTATTGTGGACCAGGAAAGCCTCGAGTTTGTAAAAGGAGCCACTGTGGACTTCAGCCAGGAGCTCATCCGCTCTTC
>NW_018127893.1:645603-645961 GCF_001952655.1 Monopterus albus | reverse complement strand
CTGGCATCTCTTTCTCTGTCAAACTCTGACCCTGCTTCCCCAGCCCTACAACACACTGCATTACATAATATCTTTGTTTACTAGTTTATTAGGTACACATGTACAAAATACAATAAAATTATTTCAGGGTTTTTTAGATGCATGAAACAGCACAGGGGTCCTGTATTTATATTGGACTAATCCTAAATTCATTTCACTAATAACTGCATATAGTGTCAATGACAATTGTCTATACAGTGAGGAACAGAAGTATTTGAACACCCTGCGATTTTGCAAGTTCTCCCACTTAGAAATCATGGAGGGGTCTGAAATTCACATTGTAGGTGCATTCCCACTCTGAGAGACAGAATTAAAAAAA
>NW_018127893.1:642160-645170 GCF_001952655.1 Monopterus albus | reverse complement strand
AAGTCATCACATGTCCAGGCCTGTCTGAAGTTTGCCAAAGACCATCTGGATGATCCAGAGGAGGCATGGGAGAAAGTCATGTGGCCAGATGAAACCAAAGTAGACCTTTTTGGTCTAAACTTCACTCGTCGTGTTTGGAGGAAAAAGAAGGATGAGTTGCATCCCAAGAACACCATCCCTACTGTGAAGCATGGGGGTGGTAACATCATGCTTTGGGGGTGCTTTTCTGTGGAGGGGACAGGACGTCTGCACTGTATTAAGGAGAGGATGAATGGGGCCATTTATTGTGAGATTTTGAGCAACAACCTCCTTCCGTCAGTCAGAGCATTGAAGATGGGTCGTGGCTGGGTCTTCCAACATGACAACGACCCGAAGCACACAGCCAGGATAACCAAGGAGTGGCTCTGTAAGAAGCATATCAAGGTTCTGGAGTGGCCTAGCCAGTCTCCAGACCTCAATCCAATAGAACATCTTTGGAGGGAGCTTAAACTCCGCGTTGCTCAGCGACAGCCCCGAAACCTGACAGATCTAGAGGAGATCTGTGTGGAGGAGTGGGCCAAAATCCCTGTTGCAGTGTGTGCAAACCTGGTCAAGAACTACAGGAAACGTTTGACCTCTGTAATTGCAAACAAAGGTTTCTGTACCAAATATTAACACTGATTTTCTCAGGTGTTCAAATACTTATGTTCAGCAGTGCAAGACAAATAAATTCTTTAAAAATCATACAATGTGATTTCCTGAGTTTTTTTTTAAATTCTGTCTCTCAGAGTGGGAATGCACCTACAATGTGAATTTCAGACCCCTCCATGATTTCTAAATGGGAGAACTTGCAAAATCGCAGGGTGTTCAAATACTTCTGTTCCTCACTGTAACAGGTAGATGGTCATTTTTATCAGATTTTTTTTTGGGGTGTGAAACTACTTGAACCAAAAGAAGGGCAGAGATATGATTAGTCATCATGCTCTTTGTCAGTGATGCTCATTGACAGCTTAGTTCACAATATTCAATTGTAATGTATCATGTATTCAAACAAAGCAAAGGCACAGTTTAAGTGTTTGAGTATTCTGTGCTTTCATATGTAAAAATATGTAAATAGGCCATATGTGTGGATATATAGCTAAACTAAATTATATTTCACCTGAAGTAAAACACTGAATTTACATGGAGTCTTTTCTCTTTATGTGGCAGATGTTGCATGTCCAGAGTTACTGTGCTAGAGCTCATCATTCTTTAGAATTAATAGCACACTGTGCTAGAGCTCATCATTCTTTAGAGTTAATGATTGACTTCCTGGTAACATCAGAATGATGAAAGAGCAGCAATGTTTGTTTATTGATTGAGCACTGGTGATGTCATTACATTGTTTCTATTACGGATCACGTTATTACTAACGTCCTCTTTACTCTGAAGATTTTTCACTTCAAACTCAACTTTATGGTTTCCTTTTTTTATTAAAATGGAATTTAAGAAACATCTAAAAAAAATTATACAAAAAGAATACAAATGATATTTACACTGATATAATGTAAATTAAAATATGCAACAACATTTTGTTTTAGTTAATACAAGTAAAATGTTTTGCACTTTTTATATTTTTTCTCAGATAAAACATTCCATTTGAGCAATATATATGATAAAACATTAACTTGCTGCTGAAAAAAAGTCACACCATTCATATTCATGAAAATGCAACAATTATACATCATACAGTAGCAGCACACTGAGAAGTGACTGAAAGATTTGCAATAGTTCATTGAAACATCAATTTATAGCTGTTCTTCTTTTTGTTTTCTCAGGAATGTGGTTCAGACAGATTGTCTTCCAATAAGCCATGCACACCCATTAACCACGTATGAACATGTTAACATGTCAAGAACGGAACACTGCCATGGAAAGTTTGTCAACCAGTCAACAACACAACCACATTAACAAACCATAAATGAACCATCAGGGGAACACAGTGACCAGGTCAGGTGTACAGTGCATAGTATGCTTTGGCATGCTGACATTCAGAACATAACAGTGGATGTTACATTCAGGAGGAAGGCCACAGGATTTGGAATTACCAGTAAAAATAGCATAAACAAATGACTACATGATACAAAAAGTGAAACAAACACAATACTAAAAGAATCCAAACCTTCCAACGAACACTCAGTTAAGGCTAATTCAGTTTGCTACCTGTTTTTAAAAATGGCATTGCCAGTAACACTGTCATAGGCCTGCCCAGCGGCAAAACTACTGTCTGGGTCACAAACTCGCTCTTTCTAAAAAGAATAATTCAACACTGAAATTATATGCATATGCAAATAGTATATTATGAAAAATGATTTTTTTTTCTCAGTAATGATGTGATGCTGTGAGGACAGGGCTGTACGCCCTCCACTGGTGTTCACAATCAGGACTGATGCAGTAATGAAAATGAACTTTGCACACATGCATGCACCTAGTTTTGAGGCAGTAAGTCAGAACACCACTTTAACTTATTAACAAGCTGCCATGTTTGCCCTCCTTCTTTAAATGCATCTTGTACCAGAGTCTTTCCTCTGCAGAGCCATGCTGGGAGATGCCCAGACTCTCTGAGGCAGGACGGTCCAGATGTGATCCTCAGTGAGGGGTGTGGACACACCTCCACACAAAGAGGCTACAGAGGACATAAAAGGATGCATCACTTAATATTTGTTTGCCATGTCCATTTGTAAATTATCTCAGTTGTATCACGCCTCAGTCATACCTTCTGTCATCTCCACCGGCACTAACAACAAAGCGATCTCCATTTGTGAAGCGTATATTTGTCAAGTGAGCAGAATGGCCCAGAAAGCGTTTATGTTTGGCCTAAAACAAATCATATTCACATCAGTTAGTTGCCATTTTTCAAAACTATTGTCAAGAGGTATATCATTTTACACTACAGGCACAATTCCAGTGCATTTTTATACATTTTTTTGTACAGTATACAAAAATACCAGGACAAGGGACAGTTCCAGCTGCAAAATGCTATAAAGTTAGA
>NW_018127893.1:620448-642043 GCF_001952655.1 Monopterus albus | reverse complement strand
ATAATACAACAATGTAAATTACAGACTGAAAATCACAGTTATATTAAAATGAATTTAAAACCACTATGTAAAGACTATGATCATCAAATTACCTTTTTGTTTTCATTTTTAGAAAAATTAGAAGATATTGGTAAAAATGAGTGCAGCCAATGTAATATCCTGAGCCCATTATCTCAAGCCCTTTTCAGACATGGCACCCATGAATCTGCAGGTTATATGTAGACACGTAACAGTTGCTTTTTTGCCATTTAGACAGAGACACTGCAACACAATTTGCCATTTATCTGCAGTAATTTCTTCCCCTGCAGTCCTCTGACTATCATGTCGGACTAATTTCTAGTCATTCTCCGTCAGCTCAAGCTGCTACAAATTATCGACCAAATTCCTGGCTAGCAGTGCATGTATGAAAGGGGAGTCAATGTTCCCAGGTCAGATTTATGGCATGCGTGTATTGCTGTCTTTTTTGTTTGATACTAACACCGAGGGACGTCAAAGTCAGGAATTTTGAAGTCCTGCAGATCAGTTTAACTTAGAAAGGCAAAGAAATGACATACAGTAATAAAAATATTATGCAATCATACTTACAAACTTCTCTGGACATGGAAAGTCAAACAGCTTTACCATTCCAAAGTCATCGCCTATAACAATGTTAAGGCCTGAGTGGGACACACAGGCACAGGTGACGTCTGCTTTGTCAGTGTTACGGGACCAGATCCCTATGACCTCGTCACCAAGGACACTGGATACAGAGAGAGAAAGACAACCCCCCCCCCAAAATAAAAAACAGCTCAGACACTAAAATTCACCATTATCTTTCCACCATATGTATTGATACCAAGACTCACCTTGTCCAGGTGGCCCAGGTAATCTTGTCAATATGGGACTGATCTGTGATATGCTTCCCAGATGGCACCTCGTACACAAGTCGTTTATAAGCACCTGTGGATACCTGATTCAAGAGAGTAAGGGGTTAGGCACCATACTATACCTCCAGGCTATGTGAGAGACAAACGTGTCCTGTCACTGCATAGTGACAATCTATACCTGGATGTAAGTGCTGTCAGCAGAAAAGTCCATCTGCATCACGAAGCTGGGGATGTCCCTGCAGCAATTGATACGGTTCAGCTGCGGGCCAAGTGTCAGGTCATAGAAGTCAACTGCACTCTCAGTGGAGCCTACTGCCAAATAACGAGAATTTGGACTGAACCTGCAAGAGAGACACACCATGTGAAACAGACCTGCGTTCTCTTAGGTGTACTGGTGCATGGTACTATGCACAGGGCAGAGCCGTTTTAGTTTCAAAAGATGAATATGACTTCTAAAATTTCAGATTTTCTTCAGATAATCTTCACATTAAAAACTAAACATACAAATTAGTAAATGAGAAAACAAATGAATAAAAATACACTTCTTCCATTATCTATACTGCTTATTCTGTACACCCTGGACAGGTCGCCAGTCTATCACAGGGCTGACACTTAGAGACAGACAACCACACACACCCACACAGGCAATTAGAGTGTCTTTGGACTGTGGGAGGAAGCTGGAGTACCTGGAGAGAACCCACACAGGCACAGGGAGAACATACAAACTCTGCTAACCAGCACTAATCACGTGCCACTATGCTGCTACACTTTCATAGTGATAATCTATTTTAATGCATATATAATGTTCAACTAAGCAATAAGCCAGGAAACAACTGCAAGTGAAAAAAATAAAGCACCCTGGGCCTTATCCCAACTAATATTTCAATGCCACTCAAAGAAAGTGCATTCTCATGAGTTCAAGTGTAATTTTTATTTGTCAATAAAGATTTGTAGATAAATGGTTTGATTTATGGGTCACTTTTCTCATTTATCAACATGCTGATCTATCTGTTGGACCCTCCTCCAGTTTGTCTAAAGGGCCTTTCTCCCCTATCAATACCTGATATCCTGTATAGGAGAGCGTCTGTCCCTTTTCTTGCCCCAGATTTTGAGTGAGGCAACCAGCAGGATGATGAACTCTCCATTTTTCATGCCAATGGCCACCATGTCTCCCTCAGGACTGTAGCTGATGGTACGCGTTGGGTGGCCCAAGTTCACCTTATTCAGCATCTTCTGTTTCCCCAGAAGACAATGCAAGTTTAGAACTTATTTGTTATAAACCATCTTAAAATTCACACTAAACAAATTTAATTAGAAGAGCTCAATGAAATGACAAAAATATTGCGAGTACTTGGAAGAACTGAGTTAGTTTGTCCTGAGGGGCTGGAGGTAACGTGGCTGACCTTCTCTGGGATGTCCCACAGACGTACAGTGCCATCCTCTGCAGCAGACAGAAATACATCTCTGGAAGGATGGGTGCCCAAGCCCCAGATCGGCCCGTCCATGTGTCCATTCACCAATATGTTGCACGCTGCATTCTTTTCTCCTACTTCAATGATCTCTGCATTTCTGGTCCCCACAAGGATTTTACCCTGACACAGCCCAGAGGAAAAATGTGTCAAAATAAAAATGAAGTGTGACATCAGTGCAGGGAATTTTATTAAGTAACATACGATCTGTAACCTACTTTTCCTCTGCATACAGAGCGAACACAGTCTATGATCTGTCCGGTTTCTAACCGAAAGGCTCTGCAGCGTTTGAGCTCCTGGTCCCAAAGCTTCAGAGCTCCGCCCTCCTTTGACCTGTGGATGAAAGCAAATTCTTGTGTCATCCACCACCTGTAGAACACATCTTTAACTGATTCATATCCTAAAGACCTGATGAAACATTTTTGATGATGCAAGATCTGTGCAATTTGGAAACAAATATACATCATGGTGATCACATGGTCCATTAGTATGTACCACCCATTAGCCACGACATTAAACCACCTGCCTAATATTGTGTAGGTCCCCCTTGTGCTGCCAAAACAGCTCTGACCTGTTGAGACATTTTTTTTTACTGTTAAGTGTCATAGTTTACCGAGACAGTCATTGTTTATGTTACTGATTACACCTGTGCTTCTCCTACCATGACAAGACTTCAGTTTGGTTGGCATTATTAATTCAGAGAACAGTATCTGTTATCACGTTATTCCAATATCATAATTTAATTATATAAAACAAGTAAGTTACCATCCAACTGTTATTGATACATAATGTAACAGTGCAGCACTTACGGTCTTTCTTTGCCTCCGGTGACGATGAGGCCATCTCTCAGGGTGGTGTACATGGTGAACACAGGGCCCGTATGAGCTTTGGCCACTATTCTTACTAGAATGTGTTCCTTCCACACACACACATCCCCACTTATGGTACCTGTAAATGTCAAGTTATTCTGAAAAGAAAACAAATCTGCACTAATCTAGTGGCCTAAGAGAACAGAGCAAGCAATGCAAACAGCATTCACAGCACATTTAAGCAGACAGTTCCAGTTCAAAATATGGCATTTAATAACTAGTAGTAACAGCCAACATTTTACACATCTTAAGCAAGATATCACAAAATTGGGTACTACTTAGGATCAATTAGATGTTTGACCGCAAGTAGACCCTGAATTACATTACTACATTACAATAACTGGAAGGCACTTACAGCTCCAAATGCTACAGACAGCATGGTCTGCATCCGGGCATCCTCTATTGAGCTCAGCACACCTTTCTTGCTGAGCAAAGCTCGACCAGCTAACGTCCAGAAACGCACATGTTTGATGCCTACAGACACAAAGTGCGTATCTGAGTCTGGCCTAAACTCAGCCACAAAGATCCTCTGGCTGTGAGCTATTCGACTGGCGATTTTAGCACCTGAGAAACAAAGCAGAGTGTAATGAAAGCATAATCTCTCAGTTGTGGTGACACATTTAAATCCCCACAAGGAGGTCAAGGTTCAAAGGAAGGTGATTATTTTATATATGAAATCAGCTTGTAGCCTACCTTCCTGCCATTTCCAGATGGTGACGGTGTGCTTCGCGTCCAAGCCCACTGACAGCAGGAGTTTCCCTGTGGCACTGAAGCTGACTGAACAAACCCCGCCGGAGTGGAAACAGCGCAGCACTGACAGAGTCTGCTTGGTCATGGCATCCCACACATGAATAGATGGAGACGTAGCTGAGCAAGAGAGAAGGCAACTATATGTCTGAATTGTTTACTGCTCGGTTTATTGAGTTTCTACATATTTCATATTTAAAATCCCTTAAAAATAACTTTTTCCTGTAATATTAAATATTCATGACTAAATAAGAAACAACCAGTATTACAAAATTTTGTTTAATTTTCAAAAGCTCAGTAAGATAATCTAACTAAAATGAGTATAGGTCAGAATTTAAGCATGTTTTTAATTGTATTTCTTAGATAATCATGTGATGGACCATAAAATAAAGCGTGTTCATGAGGAAAAGATGTTCTGAAATCAAATGGCCACTAGATGGCAGTGACTTCAAGAACATAAGTTGAAACAATAAAGACTGTCTTTGATTAAGAGCACGTTTTGTTTTCAAAGGTGTTATGGCCTTACCTGACATGTCACCGGTATCACCTGAAATGAAGGAAAATTAGATTATTTGACAGAACCAACATAAGAGTTTCTTCAATCAACAAATGCCTCAATTTTCAAAATTTTCTGGTAATTTAAAGAAAATTATGTGCAGTTGTTGTGGAAAACCACCTCCCACGACACCTTTCCTTTACCTGGCTGTACTGCGTCTTGTGGGGGTTCCAGAGCCTACATTGGAAGTGGATTCCTCTGAGGCACGGAGGTGTTTCAGATCTTACTAGTTATGGACTGTTTAAATGACCTGGAAGTTTGCTTGTGTTTGTTTGTTGCTTGATTAATTAATAGTTCAAAATGATTTCTATTATGAGCACATTTGTTACTCACTATGTTAAGCTTTGTTAGTGGTTTAATTCTTCTTTCAGAAATATGTTTGGGGAGCCTTTGATGTAAACTTACTTTAGAATTTGTTTAACTGGATCAGAGAATATTCTGTTAAGTTTAATGTAATATGTTTGATTTTTTTTGTTAGAAAAACCACCCAAAATTTATTAAAGGAATGAATTGGACTCTTTCTGTCCTTGCTCATTTGTTAAGCTTGTAGGAAGAGGTTATCAGTTATGTACAACAACCCCCCTACACAGTGCACAACACAGGATACAAGGAAGAAAAATGAGGCGGCTGGTGACCCAGGAGGTCAACTTCTCACAAACATACCTACTTGGCCAGTTGCCACCACGTTGGGGAATTTGGGATGTTGATTGATTGTCAGGCACAGAATGTCGTCACTGTGTTCTACATAGAAACTTTGGCAGGCTGTAAGGAAACACAACTACAAAATCAAACACCTACTGCATATGTTGAGTTTGTATTTCAGGTAATACTCAGTAATACTGTCAGTTTCTCTTCTGGACTGTCCTCTGTCTGCTTACAGGTCGTCAAGTTGAGCACGATGCCGACTGAGGCCGTGTGGTAAATGATGTCTGCACCGTCGTTCAGGTAGTGCACATTATTGCGGCAGTCATTGCCACGGTAACCAAACACCAGGTCCAACACCAGGTCCTGTGGGAGAGCCAGGAAAATACCAGCAGAAAGTCAGAGAAGTCGACACCATGACAACTAAGACGTTCAGAGCCAGCTGCACATCATTATTGAATTTCAGCATCATCATAGTCCCCAGAGTGTCTGAGCACAAGCACACGGCTTCAGCTGAAAGAATCACATTAGAAACCAGCCTTCTGAATCTATTCTGATAAAGAGAAGCCATCTTCTATACATATCTATCCATCAGCTGGTTGTGTTTTGGTGAGGATAAGGTTCTCATTACCTCAATGGGTCTCTTCTTTTTGCCGACATTATTGGTCTGCAGCTTCTCCGGCAGTGGCAGTGCTCTGCTGACAGGAGGCCTGAAACAGACAGCTGGGCTAAGAGGGCGGCTGTGGAGCTACATACATATCATGCTGATAACTATGATGAGGAATGAATTCACTGTTTACTATTCTGACTGCTACAAAAAATCCACACATGCAAATAAAAAAAGTTGAATAATTTTCCCAAAAGGTGTATATATATATATATATATAGAGAGAGAGAGAGAGAGGAAAATCCAAAAAACGAATAAAGTTCTGCACATTTAAGCATAAAAATGTGCAAAAATACAAACTTGTGTAGTTATCTTCTACAACTATTCAAAGCCATTTAGGAAGCCCACACAAGGTACCAAATGTGGTTCTTTGCCCAATAAAAGGTTAAACACAAAATTGAGGAAAATCGATTTTGTACTTCAATAATGAGAGTTACAGTTATCAATGTGAGATAAAAATAAATAAATACAATTTTAATATGGCAAAGCTTTTTGCATCATAAGAGCATACAGTATCTGTATTAGAGGTGAAGACAGTGTTTAAATACGTAAGATGACTGAGTGGGAGCATGTCACTGGGTGTATTCCAGGTGAAAATACAGTTAAAAGTTACAATCAGTATAAAATAACACTATGCTACATAATTAAACCTTGCAACTTTGATATTTCTTTTGATACATTTGCTTTTTCTGATTTTCTGAAAACACAATACTATGGCAAACAATACAAAGACTGTATGGACAAGCTTTTGTAGTCAAGGCAGGGTATGAAAGGTAAAATAAGTGTCTAAAACAAGTACATCAAGACACCAGTTGGTTTCATATTTAATCTCCAAATACCTAAAAGAGGTCAAAAATAATAATAAAGGGGAAAAATAAAAAATGCAACAACAACTCAACAACTTACCTTGACCCTCTTTGTGGCAGCAATCATAAAGAAAAGGCAAGAATTAGAAAAATATTTCTCATAGCGTTCACTGCTGCCCGCCGGACGCACACGTATACGAGAACTCAGCCACTGAGGACATAATAATAATAATAATATAGAATACAGGAGTCAGTACCACTGGTAACCATGACAACAAAAGTCAATTTCTATGACAAATGCTGCCCAGAAGATGCTTCATGGATGCTTGCATCATTGTCATAAATAAATAAGGAAATCAATAACACATCCACCCACAAGTATGTGGCATAATTATGTTTTGAGACCTGCAGTCTGGGAGATGCTCTGACCCAGACGTCAAGCCATCATAGCTTGACTCTTGTCAAAGTCACTCAGATCCTTACTCTTCCCTGTTTCTCCTGCTTGCAGCACATCAACTTTTAGGACTGAATGTTCATGACCACCCATATAAACAGGACTAAAAAGAGGATGTCTTAAGATGTGTACTGTATATTCTTAATATTCTTTCTGGTTTGATGTGGTGTGAAGTTAGAAATTGATACCTTTAAATCATGTCATTTCACTAGAGGCACTGACTATTAAAAACACCTCCTGTACAACCCATTCAGAATTTGACTGACTTCTGAAATAAATTCAGTTTATTTTAACCTTATTTTAACCTTTTAACCTAATTTGTCCTGTCAGCCAGAACAGGAGCTCATTAGCAAGTAAATTAATACCCAAACCAGTGTTTTCATTTATATGTGAAGAACCAAAATAACCCTGAAAGGTGAAAAACTAAAACCGATGAATTTTCTATCATGGAAATTTCCTAGATGCATTTCACAGACATCAGGGCATTTCTTTATTACTGCAGGAATGGAAAGACACTTAAGGATGAAATCCTTCTCTGTTATTCATTATGCTCATATATAACTGTTACTGTCTTGTGTCTTGATGTTTTTCATTTATTTTTGCCCAATTTTAGAGGTAGCCCACAGAATATATCAAACAGCCTTTACCTTTTCCTGCACAGCCACACATAAAGTATTTTCACTGCTACTGTCTGATACTTTATCTTTTGTTCAAAATCAACATAGGTGAACACAAGAGCTTACCTGACCACCCCTTGTCTTCAAGTGGAATTAAAGAACGAAGCAGGACAATAAGAGATGGACAGCCATTAAAGGAAAGAAGAAAAGCAGACAAGGCTAAGTTATTTCAAAAGGGCAGGGTGAAGGCGAGAGTTATACGCAGGAAAAGAAAAGATATGTTGACTGAAGGCACGACTGGCTTTAAGTTGGTGCAGAGTACTATGGCTGAAATTTTTAAAGGTTGAGTTCAGCCTTTTGAGCAGCTGCAGATGTTCTCCACAATTTTATTTAAAATACCTTTCATCCACAGAGGGTTCTTTCAGCTGCAGGTGGGGTTTCACACCAGTCATGGGTCGCATGCTGGTGGATAAAGCCTTGATGGTGTAGGTGATCTCGTTCTCTCTCGTTACATCACTGTCATAGCCTGATGAAAGATGGGAATGAAGCTGTTTTTGCTTCAGCAACAGAAACATGCAACCAATACAGACTATAAAAGAAACGGATCTCTCACCTCCATCATCCTCGCTCTCAATGTCCGATTCTTCACTGTCGCCCAGTTTGAATTCCCGATGGCTGTCGGGCTCATGGGCCCAGATCATGAGGCACGTGTCACCCCCACCCACTGTCACCAAGAGGCTATCGTCATGGGTCCATCGCACATTGGTAACATGTGTACTGTGTGCCACATAGCGTTTGAACTTTGCATGCTTGCCCTGGAGCAGAGGGACAACATTTATAAAACACTCATGATATTAACACAGAATTAACACTAGACGGCAGAGAGTACAAACCTCTGCCAAGGCACATCACTGTCTCCATAATGCCAATATACCTAGAAGCAATATTTCAATGATAGTTTGACCCTCATAATATAATTTCTTGACCATGAAAACTTACCCCTAACATGTGGAATCCCACTGATATCACTATTAGTTTTAAAGTTATTCAAAAAACACAATATTTCACTAATGGTAGGATGTAGCTCAGTAGCTTTTGCAGATATGTCAAATGTGCTGACATCCAACTGAAGGGTTAGGGTTAGGAGTATCAGACAGAATTTGATCTTAAACGTCTGTAGCATCTTTTGTTGTTTCACTGAGAGTCCTCTAAATTTGAACATTGTGGATCATACCCTACCTCTCCAAAAATGTAATCAAAATCCATTCATTAGTTTTTGAGTTATGCTGTAAACAAACAAACAAACACCAGTAAATATATTACCTCTGCCCTTGGTGGAAAACTTAACCTAAACCTAAGCCCTGAGTCATGAGACATTCAAACAAGACAGAAACAAAACCTGTGACATGTTTTACCTTGACAGGGTATCTGAAGAGCTTGACGTATCCTAAGTCATCTCCTGTTGCAAGCACCTTCCTGTCATTACTAAGGCAGGCAGTGGTCACCTCAGTGACCTCACTGATCACAGGCCAGATGCCCTCAACAGATGGTCCCAGGACACATGTCCACGTGCTCCAGTCGATCTTCTCCACCTGAACCAAGTGAGTAAATGCTTCACAATTATGGCATTAAATATCAAACACAATCAATACACAATCAAATACAATAAAACTACTGACACAAGCACTTAGAATCATTTCTCTATATATACATCAAGTTGTTGGAAATGTGTACAGAAACATCTGTACAGAGTATGGGCGAGTCCAAACGGAGTCCTCATCCTTCTATCCTCAGAAGGATGAGGAGAATAACAGGACAAAAATCCTGTGAGACAGGAACATACTGACTAACCAGCCGGACATCATGATAGCTGACAAGGAGCAAAAGGCAGCAGTGCTGATAAATGAAGCAGTCTCAAGTGACAGCAACATCAGGAAGAAGGGAGTATGAGAAACTAGAGAAGTGACAGGGCCTGAACGAGGAACTGGACAGGATGTGAAAAGTGAAAGGCAAAGTGGTTCCAGTGGAGCTGTGAGAGTGGCTCCAACTGTTCCCAGGAACAACAGAGTTCTCTGTCCAGAAGAGTGCATAGAGCAACCTGCGATCTCCGCCTTCGGTGAGGATCATGTGATTAGGTGCACGAGTGTGAGGAATGAAAAGGAAAAGCAAAATGACCATGTTATGATGAGATGAGACATCTGAGGCTACACTGAGACACAACCCAGCAGCATGTCTGTCTCTAATTTCCTAATATTTTCTGCTTTTCTTTCCTTATTTTCTTAACGTGCACCTTGCAAGACGTCTGAATGCCACATTTTATTAAAAGGGACCCTAAACACTATCCCACTTCTATTGCCAAAATTAGAACGACAGTGGGGAAAAGTGGGCCGTGTTAATGCTTCACTGCCCTTCTCCTGTGACCCCGAGGGAAAAATGTGAGCCAACAGAACCACGATCATGGCTGTTCCTATGCCTTTTCTCCCTGCTTACCTCTGTAGCTGGGATGGTCTGTCTTTTGCCACGAGGAGCTTCAAAAAAAAACTGCTCTTTAGCACCTGTGTTGACTTGAAGTAGTTTTCCTGTAAATGAAGGAGCCCAGTGAGCTGTGGTGGTGACATTTGGAATTCAAAACTAGTTCTTAAGCTATAATTCGTAAGAATTTATTCAGACAATAGTATATAAGGATGCACATTTACCTCTCTTGTCCCAGTCCAAATGGGTAATGTAGTTGAGACATCCTTTGCATACCCCGACTCGTTTGCTACTCATTACATTGTAAATATCTACAAAAGTGTCTCCTGATGCTACTGCAAGGTACTTCCCAGCTCCTGAGCCAACAGAAGAGAGAGACGATTTAGTCAGTTTCACAAGGTTGGTCCCCAGAGGATGACCATGAAATTAGGAATATTTCAACATACTAAAATTCATTTTGTCCTCTTTACATTCACTTCTATTCTAAAATGTAGGCTCTCAGGGATCCGTGGGTGCTGGGTTGAGAAACAGGATCCCGTGCATTGTGCGCTAAGGTTAAGTGTCCAGACAAAAAAAAAAGTTTAGCTTCTTGCTCATTTGTTCGCTCTACTGTTTCTCAGTCCTGTCTTTCTCCCTGTCTGGCCTTATTAGAGAAAACCATTAATCTGGGTCAGGCCTACAGCAATATCTCCCTGATTCACACTGGAAGGATAGTATGTACCCGCTGAACTTCTACATAGGATTCTACATAAATTCAGATGCTACGAAGGGCACCATGATTTTGGAAACCTCTCTACTTCTCATACAGCATTTGATGGGAGGTTTGTGCTAATGAAGAACTGCAGAGGTGAATTGCAAACCTGGAGAGAATCTGATATCAGAGATAATGTCCTTGCGGTGGTGGAAGGACACCAGGTCCTCCAGGGTGTCGGCATTGACAATAAGGAAGCTGCCGTCATTCAGGCCCACTGCCAAGGCTTTACCGTCAGGAGAGAAGCAGCAGCAACGGCCACCTGTGGGGGACAAGGTCTTTGTTAAAGCCCTGGGACCAGAGCTCTTCCTGTCAGGCTGACAGCAGAGCAGATAAAAAAAACATTATGCTCGTATATTTGAGCAGTGATTCACCTTTCCTGAGCTTGCGTACAGCCAACATGCAGTGGCTGGGTGAAAGGTCCCATATGCGTAGGGTTTTGTCATTGCTAACGGTGGCACAGAGAGGGAGATGAGGATGAGTGGCCAGGCCCCACACTTCACCCTCCATGTGACCCTTCAGACACATACAATAGCATTATTATTTCATTTATAGTTGGTCCACTCATTCTTAGGTGATCAAGAAAAAGAAAAGCAACAAAAAGAAGGATGTGCTCATGAATTATTCAGTTTTTGACTACAAGGGGTCATAACAAAATAGAGACAAGGTTTTAAAAAGTAACAATTTAATACATCTTATAAACATTACAAAATTTCTTTAACTGTTTTCTGTTCATTTGTTTAGTTTTTTTCCCAGGTGGACAATTTTCAAAGTTTGAAATTAAGAACTTTTTTGCCTGATAATCCGGTGCGCCTTATGTGTGCACTGAGTTCCAAAATCTGTAAAAATGTTGTTGTGCGACTTTGGTAAGCGCTCCACTTAATTGACTGTCGGACCATTTCCCGCTGACACAGGGACGTAATACGTACACTACGTATGCTGGCAGCGATAAACCAGTCTAAACCGGTCTAAGGACCCCTGAAAATGGCACCAGTGAAGAGACATGCTTACGAGGCACAATTCAAACTACAGGCTATCAGTTACGCGGTTGTAAATGGGAATAGAGCAGCTGCGAAAGAATTGAAAATCAATGAATCTATGGTTCGGAAGTGGATTTGTGGGAGAAGATTGATTAAAAAATAATGTGAGTGTATTGTTAAATAGTAGAATAAAGTTCAACTAAACTCACTGTTTTGCTTCCATTACGTTTTAGCATGCGCCTTATAATACGGTGCGCCTTATGTATGGGTTAAGTACAGAAATAGACCCCGTAATTGAGACTGTGCCTTATAATCCGGTGCGCCTTATGGTGCAGAAAATACGGTACAACCAAATCTTTATTAATTACCTTTCTGATATCAGCAGTGCACTAAATCAGACTAATCATATGTACACTATATTATAATTCTCTGTGTTATTCCAAAGGACATCTGCAGTACACGGTCTGTTGCCTATGCAACACATGAACCAGATCAGCCTTTGATTCTTGTCTCACATCAATTGATCACATTCATCAGAATGGGTTTGTATATTTGATACCATCTGAAAAGAGCTATCAGAAGAATTTGCTGTGTCTGCCTACAATCGGAGGAGTGTGGGAGACACTGCAGGATCACTTAACTAAAGTCTCCCATTCAGGTGCAATAATTCATTATTGTTTGTAGTCATCCTCCTTGGTGAATCTGTGTTGTTATGTCAAATACACAATATCTGTGTTATAATCACATTAAAGGGCTATGCTGGTAAGTTTGTATGGTTTATACTATTAGCCAGATAATGGATATGCTTCTATTACAGCTGATCATTTTCAAAAGTATATTGTTTTTTGTTGAGACTTCTGCAACCATAAAGATTTTGCCAGCCCTAAGGTAAATCTGTGGGATCCAGAGAGAGGAACTTGACATCAGTCCTCTGACATAGTATCTCTGACACTAAACATCTCACCTTCTCACTAGCATAATGACAATTTTTATATCAGTTTTCTACCATCCAGTCACTGCTTTGCATTAATTTAACCAGAATACTGAAAAACATCTTTCCCCATACCCAACTCTTACAGTACTTAAAAAAAATACATCATATTCACAACATGTTGTTGTTGCATTAGAGGGTTGCTCACTTTTAAGAAATGTAAACTTTTAATATTACTCTTACAGCAGTTAGAGGCAAAGCTTTCAGACTTCAGTAGTACAATTGCATTATAATGCAAAAAAGGCAGTAGATGATGTTCACTGTCGTGTCACCCAGACATTCAGTGCACATTCACCCCCCAGTACATCACCTCACTGAGTCCCAGCTCACTGTACTGCAGAATTCCCTCATGAGCACCTTGTCTGAGATGGTGTACGTATAGTATTACAGTAGATGTGTGACAAGAGACGAGGTTATTTTTGTCTTTATCTTACCTGAACCAGCAGAGTGATGGGTCCACTCTTGTCCACCTCCAATATCTCACCGTTCTTGGTTCCCACTAGGATATGGCCATGGCCCAGAGATATGGCACGTATGGAGGGATTGTCCTCCAAGAGCAACCCTGTAGAATTAGTGAATTATAGCATGACGTCAGAGACCTTATTTTGAACCAGCACACAGTTGGGACTCTTCATTTCAGCTAAAATGACAGAATGCTTTAAATGAATTTGAACAGGATGTTTGTGTTATATATCTGAACTGAGAACAGGGCGACCATTTTACCTTTAGAGCCCGGAGCTAGAACTGCTCTTTTGATGGCATAGGTCTTGAGACATCTTTCAAAAGTGTCATCCCACAGAGCTACTATACCATCCTTTCCTCCAGTCACAAATCCCTGCACAGACAATATACTGACACATTTAAGGCTGCAGTGATCCAGTGCTGATCAAATCTCAAATAGCTTTTGTCAATATTGTTCACTTCCATATTTACAGCTAAAAAGGGACTGAAATAGAAATGTGATATTTTCCATATTAAAAAAAAAAGCTTGTCACTGTCAAGTGCAAGAACACGCCGCTCTGGGTTTGTGACATATATATACCTTTTCTAGAGTGTGCATACTGAAAACAGGTCCATCATGAGCTTTGACAGTCTTCATCAGGAACATGTCCCTCCAGATACAAATGTCCCCCGTGCATGTGCCTGAGAATACCATCTCCTCTGACCAGCCGTACACGGCACACATCATAGTCTCTGTCTTCCCCATGCTCCCCTTGCGTCCAATTAGACCACCACCTGGAAGAGAAGCAGGCAGTCAACACACTGAGTTGTGTCTTTTAGAATCAATTCAAATTTATAAAAAAAAAAAACTGTCTTACCAGCTTTGTGCCAAAACTTCATATGTTTCACACCAGCTGTGATGAGTTTGTCAGGCAGGTAGGGATTTATTTTGACAGCAAATATCTTGTCCTTGCTTCCCCTGAAAAACAAGTTGCACAAAATATACAAAAACATTATTTGTGTACACTTTTTGAAGCAACCATACACATTGGCTTGGAGAAAAACTATTTTTATTTCAGCTTATAGGTTTAGTTGGAGTAACAAATAAACATGAACTTGAAGTTT
This sequence comes from Monopterus albus, assembly GCF_001952655.1. Classification (NCBI taxonomy): domain Eukaryota; kingdom Metazoa; phylum Chordata; class Actinopteri; order Synbranchiformes; family Synbranchidae; genus Monopterus; species Monopterus albus. The sequence goes on along the minus strand of NW_018127893.1, from coordinate 627,590 downwards.
AATGAGGATGAATATACTGTGGCTATAAGCATCACTTCCAGTGCTGAGTGCATACAGCAGTATACACTGAGGACTTCTGATCATAGTGTAAGATTTGAGTCATAGTTATTTTTCATACCTGTAGTTCCCTTTAGTTACTTTTCATAACTTTATTTTCCTTGTCTATACATATTACAGCTGTATTGATGATTGTCCAGAACTACTGAGCTTTGGTTATTTTAATACATTTGTTTTCCTTGCTTATATATCTTACAGCTGTAATGAAGCAGAATCTGCTTACATTGAATGTTGTAACTTCTGTGTAGAGACTAGATGTCTGCATCTCCTTGTGACCAGACAGCCTATTTACATTTTAGCAAAGGCCTGTTTTACACTCACACCTTGACCCACTTAGCATATCCCAAGCTTTGCTTTGTCTTGGGATGTCCTGCAGAGGCTGGGGGCTACAACCTGAGATGACCACCTGGTCAGTTTAACACACTTATTAGCATCACACACACACACATACCTAGATTTACTATATTTCAACATGGAAGTTCGAGCTCCGGCTCACACCAAATGACCAATAGGATCACAAACTATTGAAGGTTGCACCCCTGTCCAGGGCGAAGCAGCCCAAGAAGATAAAATGTATTGTAAGACCTTAATTCGGGGTCAGTGGATGGAACTCCTGCGGGAGCTCTATCTCTCTGATCCCAGCGCTGTAAGGCCTACCTGTGATCGGACTTTCAGTAAACTTTCTGCTGATTTTAAGCAGTCCTCTCCTGTCCTCACTTCTCATGCTTCCAACAAAAGAATCTGGTTAATTTCTAACAATAGCAAAGAAACTGGATAACATGGTATGGAGTATAAACATGTTGCTAAATTAACATAATAACCTACTGTTGAGACACTACATGGTATATGGTTTGACTACTGGATCAACTTTCTATTTAAATTTCTATTGAATTTTATTTATATAGCATCAAATCACAAAAATCATCTCAGGGCACTTGACATAGTAATGTCTACACCTTACTACTACTACTACAATTATTATTATTATTATTAAAAAAGGATATGTGAAGAATGCCAATAAGGTGAAAAGTTGAAACTTGAACTGAATGTGGAACTAGATTAGATTGTAGTTGGGATGCTAACAATGTGAGCCTGCATTCTCACTGAAAAATGATCACTTCTGTGTACTGGCATTTACCCTCTTTGCAGAACACTGAAAGACAAAACCTGCAATAATAAGAAGGTGGCCAATTGTTGCCCTTTTATTACAGCATTAGTCTCAAGGTGAGATTGAAGCTAGAAACACATTACACCTCTCTCCTCCTTCCTTGTTTATGTTTCCTAGCTTAGCCATTCCCTACTATTTCTTCTAATTCTCAAGGTTTCTGAAGACAAATGGTGATGTACAAGTCAGGCTCTGTCAGGCCTCATCTCCCTCTGCCTGCCTGACTGCGCTGCCCACCAGGGTGTGCAGAGGAGATAAGTGCAGCTCCAAACTGTCCCTGAGCTGCAGTGAGATCCTGGCACATAGCACGCAGGAGAGCAACCCGCACTGCACTGCTCCAAACTAGCCAGGGGGAATTTCAATGGAGTAGATACTAAACATGAACATCAAGTAGGGAGAAGAACAAAGCACAAAGCAATAACACAGATACTGTATTTTGGGATGTGGATGTTTTCCAGTTAGATATTTGTGACTCCTGCTGGCTTCCAGGCTATATATTACCTGCTGTGAAAATGAAAATCATGTAAATTGAAAATTACATTATGTTCTGAACAAATTAACACATCTCATGCTTTGCAGCAGTTCCTTACGCTTGTCTGCTAAGGTAATCTACTTGCATTAACTATACAGGCCTAGTATGTGTGTCCCCATATCTGGGAGCATGTATTGACAGATTGATTCAGGATACAGAGAGTGATCATTTGCATCATTGTCTCAGGTGGTTGGGGAAATCAGTATTTCACACTTGTGCTTTAACACTTGGATCAGGACACTTCTTGGCTCAGAAACACAACTAGAGTAAGTGTTCCTTATCTTTAATGCACTTTCAAAGGGTAAGATTGTACTATACTTAGTTTTTATGGCCCAGTGTGCCTCAGCTATCAGGGCAGGCTTGAAAGATGTGTGACTGCTTTCACTACTTCCCTGTTACCACTTTATCCTTCATATTACTTAATCATTTTTCTTAATATGTTTCTTTGTGAGAATACATTTTGGTATAACAAGCAGCCCAGGCTCATCTGGGTTAGCTCATGGAAGAATTAACAGTAATTCTTTTTAATTATGGATCTATAGCCAAGGGCCTGGGGCAAACCCCTACTCTAACCATTCAGACTCTGGCAGGGTGAAGTGTTGCAGCACAGCAGCTTCATAATCTAAATCAATCATACTGTCAGCCCTGCGCAGCAAAATGGATTCAATATAGCCCTCATCTATAACTGTCCATATTTAAATTAAAAGTGCTCAAACAAAATTAACAGGAAGATCTGTCAAAGTCTTCCAGATGTGGGAACAGCAGCTGCTGCGTGCTGAAAGGCAAACCTGCAGCCGTGTATACACTAATACTCACCGCATGGTAGAGAGCTTCTCCCCCTTCCTCCAGTCCCACAGCACAACTGTGTGATTTTCATCCAGGCCCACTGAGGCCAGACGTTTGCCGTCCGCTGTGAAGTGAAAAACCAAAACCGTTAGGTAGAACACAGATCGAACCAGGTCCTGCTTTGGTTTAGTGAAGTTTGGCCCTTGTTAGCAACATAAAAGCAGCCGTGTGGGTTTGATCTACAGCAGGTGACTCACTGACACTGACATACAGATCACTGTACTGTGTCTATCTGGGGCCAATTAATGGAAGTGAGATAAACAACTCTGCCTTGATGCTGCCAGACCAAGAGGTTTTTCAGTGTTACCAGCAAGGTGGGTGTCTAGTGAATGCACTCTTTTCTTTTATGTGTGAAAGAATTTGTGAACATAAAAAGTATGTTATACTCAATCTGTCTTGATAAGTGAACTACACAGTTCTGGGTGTTACCGGAAAAGTCCAACGTGCACACTCCGAGCTGGTGGAAACCCTTCAACACGGACATGGGTTTTAATGTTTCTGTGTTCCAAATGTGGATGGACGAATCTCTGCCGACCTTAACAGACACAAAATCTGTGTTTATAAAACTCAGTTCTATTGACAACAAGAAATCTCAAGCTTCTCTCAGCTCAAAAAAAAAAAAGGAATACTTTACGTTGGAAGGGATGACAGTTACCTGGCCTGTTGCTACAAAGTCCTTGAGGGGGTGGATAGCCAGACAGAGAATGTCATCATCATGGCCCATGTAGAAACGTTGGGTATTCTGCTGCCTGTTGTACACGACCCCAACGGCAGCTACATGATAGACTATCTCCCCGGTCTGGGTGTAGAACAGATTACTCCTGCAATCATAGCCTCTGTAGCTGCAAACAAATGAACAACACAAGAATGACTGACATAAAGAAGACACTATGGAGGGCTATAAAAAGTAAAATGCCTCAATTTTGGAAAAGAATGGCTAATTTAAATTCTTCTTTCAATATGAGCCTTGTAATGATGTTACAGAATCTGTATACCCATGAATGAAGTGCAGCTTCACTCCACTCCCTGGTGCTCGTTCTCTCTTTTTCATGGCTGTCACTCGATGTTTCTCTTTGCACTGCTCTTTGAGCTGAGGTAGATCTTCTTTATAAACCTGGATGCATATAGAGATGTGTGAACCTTTCTCTATTTTCAATAAACTCTATGATTTCCACGAACATGTTTTACAGATTTTGTTCCAAACCTGTCGTCGATACGTGAGCTGTGTCTCCTGCTCGATTTCTGAGTCCATCTCAGGTACATCTGACTGATCTGAGTCTGATTCTTCACTGTTAGAATCTGCCAGGGTCTCTGCAGGCAGAAACATGGTTTGTCACCAGTACAATTAGACACTATCCCACCACACACACAGTCTAAAAAAAGAAGACACTACATCCTGTTTCAGTAGAAGTGAAGGTCGATCATGTAATAACACTGTGGCATATCCAATTTTTCAAGGAGCTGCTCTTCACGGTGACATCGCTTAAGAAAAATGTATAAAAATGCTGATGCAGCACAGTAAAGCCGTGCCAAGACAAGGCAATAAGCAGAAATGGCAGCTAAGGGCGGCTACCCACACGATCCATTAGGAAAATTAAAAGTAGAGGCAGTATGTGCTTTATTTTCAGAAAGCACAGCCACACTCCATCTCTGGAAAAAATACGACTTGGGAAGGACAATGCAATTATACTTTCTGAGCGTCAGCCACTTTTATTTGTCTTAACTGATGCTGTACCACTCACCTGTGAGTAGGATGTTTTTATAGCCCACAGTTGGTTAGTTTGCCTTAGCATAAAGGCTGTAAACAGGGGGACGACTAACATGCCGCTGTCTAACAGTAACAAACCTAACAGCACCTCTAACACTAATTGATTAATACACCTTATCCGCACATACAGTAAACAGTGATATAAACAACTGCTTATTCTTACCTTGTGGTGCTATATGCAGAACTTCTTTAGCCTTTCTTTCAGGAACAAACTTCCACTGGAACACCGAGTGATCAGCACCACCAATTGTTATGACCCACTGATAGTCATGTGACCATCTAGCATTGGTTATATGGGCTGAGTGACCTAAATACTTTTTGAATTTTGCACCTAAAATCAAGAGGAAACAGTTCAGTAACACAGCAGATGACAATGTTAAACGCATGTACTTATCTCTAAATATGAAACACTGAAGTCATGTTTACCTTTTTTTACACATGGATACCGTAAAAGTTTGACTAATCCATAGTCATCAGCTGTTACTAAAACTTGGTCATTAAAGTTGGCATCCACAGAGTTGATGTCATTGATATCTGAGTACTTCAGCCATATTCCATTCACCTCAGGGCCCAAAACGCATGTCCAAGAAGCCCACTGCACCAGCTTCAGCTCCTCCCTGTTGGTCACCTCCTTCCCACCTCAACAGAAGACAGAGACGATTTTTCTCACAAAGCAGCTCTGTTACAATATTAAATCCAAGGAACACTTATCATTTTGACTCAATACTGTATGATGTAAGTCCTAGATTAAGAGTAATTAAACTGGGAACATGGCAAAATTAACTATCTTGTCCTTACTTGGCATCCTATAGAAGAGTCTCCTGCCGCTGCCGTCATTTGTCTGTAGGTACTTGCTGTCCGTGGACCAGTCCATGTGTGTGATAAAACTGGTGGAGCCAATGCACTCGCCAACTTTCTTGTACCTCTGCACCACACCATAGATGTCCACCGAGTTATCATTGGAGCCAACAGCCAAGTGGGTCCCATCGGGGGAATACTTCAGCTCATGGATGGCTTCCTTCCTGTCCTTGATGTGGACCACCTCTGTCATATCTCTGGAGGGAAGCAGAGAAACAGCTGGAATGAAGATGTATTTTGGACATAAGGTTAAACAATAAAGCCCTTCATCTTAGTGTTCATTCTCTGAGGATCAAAATTGCCCATTGACCATTTTAATTGTATACCCACCTGACTCTTAGAACAGTGAATGAACCATCCTTCATTCCCAGTGCCAGATGAATGCCATCAGTGCTCACTGCTGCACAGCGGATAGGCTCCTCCATGTTACAGCGAGCGATCAGTGCATGATCTATAAGGCTCCATATCCTGTAGACACAGAGGAGCAGGACAAATAACAAATCATTTGGTTACTCAATGAATACAAATGCCTTGAAATTAAAAAAACTAAATGTAACATGACAGCATATTCATCTCAGATACTGTACACATCTATCAATGCCAGTACTACCCTCAGGACAAAACTGAAGCTTCACCTGACTGAGCGGTCATCACTTCCTGTCATGGCCAGAGGCTTGGTTGGGTGTACAGCCAGCGCCCAGAGCTCACCCTCGCAGTGACCCTGCATGATGAGGAAGGGCTTGTTGCGGTCGTGGACCACCACCTCAAAGATCTCACTGTCCTGCGTGCCCACCAGGATGTGATCTCCCTGCCAGCACACACTCCGCACAGACAGCCCTATCAAAAACACACACATACATACACTAACAATAAAGTAAAGGTTTTTTTTTTTTAATAAGTATGCCAACATGAAAGCAGACAAACATTTGCCAGTGTGGATACAGTAATTATAAAAGACAAAAGGGAATAATTAAGACAGGAGGTGATAATATCCACCTGCAGGCTACCTAGGACGGAGATTTTAACAGGAAGCACAATGAGAGCACATGTTTTCAAGCCAATCTGCAACCGACTCTGGATAATACAGCGAGAATAGAATGGAGGAAACATGTGCTGTATACATATGTGGACAGGACATGTGTATACGGTGCACAACTGCAACAGAGCCTGGACTTACTGACAACAAGTGGAACAGTAGAGCAATGCGGGTACTGCTACAAACAGACTGACATGTTAACTCCGCCCTCAATGACTTTACCCACCTCGGCTATTTTCACCTCTAGCTACTGTTAGGTCCAAGATTACAAATAAAGGAGATGGAGAAAATAGAGAACAGGAAAGCCAGTGTTAGTAAGGAGAACAGAAATGGCATAAACAATGGTTTTCTCATCTAACAGGATGTCCATTTTGCAGATTTATAAATTTCCTTCAGTGCCTCAGGAGACCACAATGTACCCTGCAACTTTCTGCATTCAGATTAAAGGAGAAGGGAGGTAGTTTGACATCACCTTTATATCCTTGGTCTGTTTCCCTGAGGTCAATGACAGTAATTGGTTTGAAGTTGAGATCCCACAGCCGGACGCAGCCGTCTCGCCCTCCCGTGGCAAAGCCTTCTTCACAGGCATTCATGCTGAAAATCCCTGACTGGAGAAAACGACAGGCTGTCAGTGAGGATCTTTACACAATAAATGAGCAACATCAGAGCCAGCCCCAGCTACAAACTGCATAGTGCTGCTGCTCAGCCAGGCATGTGTTTAACAAGCCTTTCACAATTACAAACATGCTATTGTGGCCTCAAGATAATGTAGAACTAGGCTAACAGGAGCTGTCATTTCTTTGTTATCACTGGAGAGCTTTACTGATGACCTCATCTCTCTTACAGTTACTGTATGTATAGGGAGGCACTGTGCTGAAAC
>NW_018127893.1:617293-620413 GCF_001952655.1 Monopterus albus | reverse complement strand
TTATCCCATCTCCCTCCATCCGCCTATCCCCACACTCAGCTGCTGATCCCACAGATATCATTTAATCCTTGGAGCAAAAGGCAGATCCTTTTGTACTGAGCAGAATCAAACAAAGCCAGCAGGCATGGCTTCAACCTGGTTACATTTACTAGATGCTTTAAGTGAGATTCTTGTGCATATGGTGCAGCAGGGTGGGTGGAAGCACAAAACACAAATACCCTTATCTTATAAACTCACCCCATGGGCTCCTTGCACCGTCCTCATCAAGTTGACCCCTTTCCACACATAGATGTCGCCATTCAAGGCACCTGAATATGTGACCTCGTCCTTGGCGCAGGCCAGGCAGAGGATAGTTTGGAGATCCCCTGTTTTGCCAAAAACACCACGTTTGGGTGTGAGCGCATTACCGCATAAGCTCCAAAACTGCAAACACAAACAGGAAGTGTAAAAGAGTGCGGTGGCTAATAATCCCCCTGTGTATTTGAATACAACAAAGTAAAATTATACATGCAGAGTCTACAATACAGACAGACCTCAAAAGAAAGAAAATTCACTTCCTCTGTATGTGATAGTTGCTGGGAGTCAGTGCTATAAACACCTGATCAGCATGCGCAGACACGGACACACACACACACACACACACACACACACACACACACACACACACACGCGCAGGTTCATTATTTATGAACAAGGTCATTGGGATGCATGGGCATGGCCTCGTCTGTGGGCTAAATCCATCTAACAGAGGAGGAGAGAGGAGAGAGCGAAAGAGAGACACTCTGTCTGCATGGAGATGAGATCACGGTGAGAAAGCTCATGGAGGGCGGCTCGAATGCTCAGGTCTAGCTGTCAGCACGTGAACCTGAGACATATATCACTGGCAGGCAGCAGGAAAATGACAGATTGCCAGCCTTTTTTTCTGGTCTACATACAAGGAGAATCTACCTCTATATTAGCTGGCTTGGTTCATTGCAAAAATATATTAAATGCTATATTTTAAACCATGATGCTTTCTGCCCAGAGGAATGTAGGTGGTGTTGACCACACAAGAACTGATCTGCAGAGGCTTGTTAAACTCTCACAGAATGAGCAAACAAGCTCCTTGACAGCAACAGGCTGTCACATCTGCACAAACAGCCATCCTCCTGACTGATAGGGTCGCTGTGTGCTAACAGGAGGGATCGATTATCAGAGCCAGGCATCGCCACCTCAGACACATCCCGGCCATCAAACATTTGAGAGTTGTATGCACCTCATCAGGCCTTTCCTAATCCCAGCTGAGCTTGGAACAAGAATGCACATGTGAGTGAGCTTACGTGTGATGGCTGAAGCTGAAGATTAAGTAGTGAAGATCGTAGTTGTATATGCAAGTGGAAGTAAGAATTGGTATGTAAGAGTTGGTTAGGAAGGGGATGGGAGGAGATTTTGCAGCCCAGCCTGTTGCAGTAGCAGCATGGATGGATGGATGCGTGACTACACAGCCCTCCCTGCCCACAGCTGATAAAACAGCGACATGGGTGCTGGCTAATCCCTTTGCCACTGAATTTCTGAGAGGAGATGGGATGCTGGAGGGATTTATGATGACGCCATGAGCAGGAGAGAAAGGCACCCAAGGAAATGTGCTAGAAAATAAGACTGCTTCGAGTGGAAATGAGGACCTGATAAACATTGTGGCTTTCTATTAACATTATTTCTTAATGTGCTCCATGAAAGCCCTGGCATAGTGGAAGTTAGTGCTCTTAACCCAGAATTAGTGATATCACTCCGAGGAAAACCTTTTAAATGTAATTAATGCAGAGAGGAATGCATCTCATCAGCTGCTGCACTGATCCCCCCAGTCTCATTCATAACACCCACTGTCACTGCGGTGACCCTGAATGGTGTCAGAGTGTTAACAAAGGTCAACTCTTTAGCAGCTCATTGGATGACTGTCTTGCTGGAAGGTGATTTCCGAAATGATACTGTCAAACTCAAGCTCACCTCTGTGGTAATTAGTGGGGCTGTGACTCACACAATAGCGTGTTTAGTTCCATAACTACACTCAGATACAGTATATCTACTCATTTTTGCTGATGGTTTTTAAACACATGCAAGTCATTTCAGATCAGCCTTAAATTCTTTTGATAGACTCCATCCATCACAGTGATCATCATGCCTACATTATTTGTTGTCAGTGTTATATAACTGTGGTAGGATAATGCAGTTAAATATATTGTAGCAGAGTTAGCTGAAAGCAAATGTTTATCTACAGCCTTTTGGCAGGGTCACAATTAAAACATACATACAATAACAGAACAGTATCTAATTAAATAAACAGGACTAAACAAAACAGAGCACATATAATAACACACGATTATACACACAAGTGTTTTCTCTGTGGTGGATTAAACAGCTCAAATAAGTTTATTACAGATTCCAAATAATGAAAACCACTGTAGGGGAACTACAGAAAATATACATTGCAAAATGGTTAACTGCAATGTTCAGTATACTGTACATGAATTTCAGTTTCTGATCTGTGGGTTGGGACCCTCGTAAGGAGTCACAAGAAAAAGCTCAGGGGTCCCGAGATGATAAACTGAATATGAATCCAAAAAATTGTTTTATTGTTTTTCTGGCAAATCATGGAACCATTCTATTAAAAAAAATAAAGAACACAAATGATGAACAGGGGTTGCCAGGAGATATTGCTGCATTTTAAATGGTCACAAGCCAAAAATGTTGGACAACATGCAAAACCAGCGATACGGTCCTTTAAACAGATTCTAATCAGCAGTGTGTCAGGCAGTGGGTATGTAATTGGCAGGATGTGCCGTATGAGTATCCATGTGTGGGCTGAAGAAAAGGGAGCTAAGGTCTGAGTTCTGAACAAATCAAAACACAAATGACTAATTGATTAGCTAGACGGAGGAATGTGAGGAAGAGCACTGCCAGTGGCCTTGGTCCTAATCACACAGGCTGTGTTTTCCTCAGCCTGCTAGTGAGTGGATTACTGGGGCTAAATCTCCTGAATGCTCCGAGTGCTATAATCACTGAGCGAGCACATGGTCGGGGAGCAGATGTCACATGGTCCACACAGTGAAGGATAGGGAATTATGTGAGGACAGTAGCTAGATT
>NW_018127893.1:529982-617259 GCF_001952655.1 Monopterus albus | reverse complement strand
CAGACTAGGGGGTTGGCTGCAGCACCAGTGGGGGTTTTGGTGCCATGGCGTTGGGGGAATATTTCAGGGGAGAATTACTATGAGAGGAGGCAGGTCAAGATGGACTGGGATGAGGAGTCATCAGAGGGTTGTTATACCACTGGGAAATACACAAAGTAGGCTAAACCCTCCTGGCTGCATCAAACCCATTTAAGTGTGCCACTATGTTTTAGCGTCACAGGGTCAGCTGGTACATTTTCTGTCTGAGCAAGATTCACTCTCTCCCGGTTGTTTAGGAAATAAGCTTCCTCTGTGGCTCTGAACTCCTTGTTATTTTCTAATGGCCATGCCACTCAAGGAACACTACTACATGTCCCGAGGGAGGGCTTGGAGAAGACACCCTGCACAAACTCACTGAAGATTTTATGATCGCCACTCTTCTGTGAAAAAGAAGCAACAGAGAAAGGCTTGAAAAGGGAAGCGAGCAGCAGCTGCAGTTTAAATGCTGAAGTGGCAGCGTCATGGTCCCACATACAAAGACATTTTCCCTCTCTGCAGGGCAAATTACTACAAATCTGAGAGAAGCTACTGTGAGTCATTGATTGTTCTTCTTATGCTAAGTGCCTAATAACCATGGGCTGTGAAATAAAGTCAATGTGCATACGTTTATTCTACAGTTTTGAAAAGATCATGGCAATAAAGCAGATAAGGCAGCGTAGAGACCAGGATGCATCTCTACCTTAATATGCTTGACACCACAGCTCACAAGCTTGCTTGGCTGGTACAAATCCCATGATATGTCAAATATCTGTGGGGAGAAAAGATGCAATCCATTAAATATTGGCTTACTGAAACACAAATACCACACCACACACAAAGTCTAGACTTCTAATATGTTGCAAAAAGAGGAAAAGCAAAACGTCTCGGTCTGTTAGTTTGCACTGGCTGTTTTATAATGTGTGTGGGCTGAATTAGAAAACAATGGCTGCCTGTATTTCATCTTTTTAAAATTCCTTTTAATTAACCATGCACCCTCTCACACAGGCTCTGGGAAGCTCACAATCAATCAGGCCTAACTTGTTTATGTCCCCTTTGGGCAGGCACTCCATCCTGCATTTCTAGCTAATTGAGGGTCGATGGTGAGCTTGTGACAGAGAGTGGAGAAGAACAAAGCGTTTACCCTGTCTGTATGTCCGGGAGCGACTGCCAGAACCTTCCCTCTCCTCCAGTCCCACACACAGATTGTGTTTTTGGAGTCCAAGCCCACAGACACCAAACACTGCAAAGAGAGCAAAGTGCACACCTCACAGACTGAACAGATTCTGCTCTGCTGCACTAACCAGTGCAAAACAACCATGCTACTTCTGCTGTAGCATGGCCACAATGAACAGGCTCCTAACAGCTACAGAGCAGAACGGAACAGTTGTCCAGCATTTCCAGTGAGCACACTGGAGTGCTTTTGCTAGAGGAGCGTCCTATCACAGCAGCAGCGGAACAGAAGAGAAGGCAGCAGCTTGTACTGTATGGACGTCTTTGTCCACTCTGCAGCCTCCTTTACACAGTAGAAGACGTCACGTTTGATCAACTGCTAAATCGGTGTTTGGTCATGGGCAGAAGTCTCTAGTGAGACATCTGCATTTGTATTGGAGAGGTCTGTGTTTAGTGATGAGCAAAAAGGCTGTATTAAAAAAACCCAGTGAATCCACCCTGTGGATGACAAAGTTGAAAATGCAAGCAGTTGTTTTAGCCACATTAGCAGTATGGCTAGGGACGTCAAGCTGCCGGTTGGGCTACCACTTGGTAGAAAGTGAAATGTCTCAAAAACTATTAGACTGCATTGCCATGAAATTTTTTACAGTCGTTCAGGTCTCCCTCAGGATGAATGTAATAACTTTAAATGTTAACCTTCTTGTTTCCAATACTTTGGTTTATGAGCAAATACCTACAAAACTAATTACATTCTCATCAGCCTCAATTGTTTCTTGCATTTAGAGCTAATTGCCAATTATTAGCATGCGAATATGTTAAACTTAGATGGTTAACATTGTAATTACATTCCTATTATCACTGTGAACAAGTCAGGATACTGCCTGCTTTCAGCTCAAAGCACCATGATACACCCTCACACAGTGACATGTATGACTGTGGATTCTCCTCCAGGGTTAATGAGAGTTTCATGTGGAAATAATCTGCTTGCAGGCAAGTTTTAATCAATAAAATATCACTGCATCTTAAATGTGATCTCTCTAGACAACTGGCTAGAAGAGTCAGAACGATAGCAATAAAATAAAAACAAAAATCTTGAGATATGCTTTTTGTATCAGACAGCACAACTGTATCTCAAAAATCTAGAGATGTCTCAAACATCAGTGGCTTTTTGACACTGCTTTAATAGGATACGGCACCAGGGATTCCTCAGGGTTGTCCTTTGTTTAACTCTGACTTCCTCTTCTTCAGGAAGAGGAGAGTTAATAGAGCTGCTAAACTGAAAAGTGAATGACCCTCCTCTGGCTTTAAACACTGTCACATTCCATCTAAATCCCCGGCTCTCTATCTGAGCAGCAAAATAGGGGTTATCTCCCTCTCGCATCCTGCAAAATACAGGGGGTATAACTCTGCTCTGACAGCGAAGGAAAAGACAGATGTGCAAAGATAAAAACCTAACGATGGTTCCGCGAAGTGTCGATTTTATAGTCCAAATAAAGTTTAGGTGTTAGCTACTGGCCAGACTGGAGAGAGCTGACTAAAAGGCTCACAAATAAAGATCTTAGTTTGCATGAATGATCCAGTGACTAACAAATAACAAGTATATCTTGCATGTTTCTACTGTCTGGATGCCATTCTGTTGCTTATTTTTACAGGAGTATTTTAAGGATTCTCACGTGTGAAAGCTTTTCTCACCTTAACACTACCAGGTGCTGTCAAGCTGTGTGATGTAGAGGTACAAATACTGCAGCTTGTTTTTCCTGCAAAATCTCCCAAGCAGAGCACGTCTGTGTGCAGCTGCTGGAGCTATCACAGATGTATCATTCAGAAACTCAGCCCAGTAGGGTTGGCAGATACAAAAAACCTGTAACACTTGAATGGAGTTTAGAATGCTGCCCCAGGGCTGGTTAAACTGACCTTTTCTGGTGACGCTCAGCCCTGTCTATGTTCTCGGAAACCAATTATTTGGGTCAAAATAATAAAATACAAGAGGACAATAAATTAAACAAAGCCAGAGCAATTCAGATGATTCTCTAACCGTTATTTAAATTTAGCATTACTGTGTCATAGTACCTGTCCCTCGAGGTCGAAGGCCAGACAGGCGATGCCATGTGTATGCACGTCCTTGAGGATGGACACAGTCTGCACAGTGTAGGAGTCCCATACACAGATGTAAGGCTCTTTTCCCACCTGTCCTGTGGCCACCAACACCCGCTCAGGATGCAGAGCTAAACTGTAAAGATAGTGAGACAGAGAGAAAACCACTGGGATGAGATGAAATGAACACATTCAGTTGGTGATGATTCTGAATATGGAAGCAGAAGGGCAGCTTGATGAGGTGGTCCAGTGGTTCAGTTAACTCAGCCATGCTCAAATACACAGACACCGCCTTGCTTTATGTGTGCCTAAAGTGTTTAACGCAGTGAAGGTGAATCTGTGAATTGCACTTTTCTCCACTTTTGTCCATTTTTCCAACGTTCCTTGAACTATTCTCTGCTCCCTTCACCTCTTGCAGTTCATCTGGGGTTTCTTTTATCACCAGGCATATGTTTTTAACACCGTTACATAACCCCCTCCACTTGTACCTCTCCTGGCTATAACCATTGCCAATCTCCACCCGAACAGCAAGCTCCTTTTAGCACCTGCCAGTCACATTCCAGGCAGGCCTGAGAGATTCACTGGTCAAGTGTTTCTCTTGGTCTATATATTTCATCCTACGAAGGAGCTCCCTCCATTATAATCAAGCTGCTTGTCTTACCAACTGCTCTCCAGAATGTCTAATCCTGGTGTTGTCCAGAGAGGCTCTGCAGGCCAGGCAGCATCAGCCTGGAGGCAAAGCAGCTCACGACCAACATGGCCTTCCTCCACTTTTGCAGTGCCTCATTCTACCTCTCCTCAAGAACTCACTGTGTTTCTCCTTGCAGGTTTTCAGTGTGAATTTTCCTATCTGACTGGTGACACCTCATCTGGAAACACTGTCACCATGGCCTTGAAAAAGCTCAGTGGTGTAACATCTCTGAAAGCTGAGGTGGGTTAGATGTGCCAGTCCTGATCTTGTCCTCCCTCAGCCTTCCCTTCTTGTTCATTCTCATCACCTCCCCCTTCTCTGTTGAACCCCCCTGCAATCTAGCACCATTTCCCATCTTACTTTTTATGAATTATATAATCAGAGCAAAGCAGATAAAAATAGATTTCAGAGGAAGTGAAAAGTGATTGGAACATTTTGAGATGCAGACAGACGCAGCAGGGAAAACTGCTTTGGTAGAAGCAGGTACAGCACGGCACATCTCTTTGGTTTGACACTGGAATGACATGAAATATGAAGGCTGAAGAATAAATTATCTAACAGCTATGGAGTCTATTTCAGACCCAAAATATTTGCAGAAGCCACTTCTGCTTATTTAAACCTTCTCTTTAGCCATGTGCCATGTCCTACCAGCTTTAATATGTGTGGTATGTCCATGTCTCTGCTTGTAAAAACCAATTCAGTCTTTAAGACAGCTACAACAGAATCAATTTCATTTATGTCTGTCAGGTGAAGAGCTTTCTAAATGCCACCACTAATGAATTAGCCTGCAGTGCATCACCACGGTTCTCCTGTTTGATATAGGCTACGGCTGTTTGATTGCGGCTGGCTTCCATCTGCCAAGTGCTGTAGCACAAAACTAGCAAAATCCTGTAGCAATTAAACAGCCTGTTTTAGTGGAGATATGAGGCACATAAACAGCATGAAGAGATGATTGTCCAAGGTGAAGATGCAAAGATGCAGCACAAGAAAAGATGAAAAGGCACGAGATAAATATTTTTTACTCACTAAGTCAGTAATAACATTTGTGCTTCAACATGAATACTTGTGAATGGAGACAGCTATAGTACATATGGTAGGAATGATGAGAGACCCTCAGCAATGTTTTCTGATTTTGCCTACAGTGTATTAAAAGAAGCAGGGAAGTGGCACATTTCTGAAGGCCTACACAGTACAGGATATTTCCCAGGATTCCACAATCCCTGTTTGTGGACCATCAGAACATTGTGAAACATGTGCCCATAGACCAGGTGCTTAAAACTCAAATTAGAATAATTAAAATGAAACAAAGCAGTAGGTTTGTACAACGGTGCTCTGCTTGACTAAGCATAGGGAGGAGGACGAAAAGGGAATAACATGAGCAAAGACAGCAACCAGTGTATATTTTGTACACAGAATATACATATATACATGTAATATACATATACAGAATATACAATTAAATTGTATATTCTGTGTACAAATGAGACACACAGTCCTTTCTTTGGTGAACTCTGGCCTGGCTGCTGCACAGTGGGTCCTGCCTCGGGGCGAATCACGTCAAGTGCTCCACAACAACGCAATCAGAGAGATGAATGCAAACATCACGCTGCTTGATAAAAAATAAAGCTAATTTGACCAATATCAATTATAAAATAACAGAAAAATGTTAGTTGATAGTAAAGATAAGTTATATTTTGGTCAGACAAAATAATAATTTCCCAGTGTCACCTTGGGCTTTGGGAAAACTTTTTTCTGTCATTTCATCATAATGATTTATTGGTCATCTAGAATTTTAGATACAATTTTGTAAACTTATCCACAGTGCTGCAACTGAAAACTATATTCATGATCAATTAATCTATAGATAATCTTCTAGATTATTTGAATAATCAGTTTATACGATGTCAAAAATAGTCTTCAAAATGCTCCTTCAGTACAAAACTTAAATATATTCACTTTAATGTAACTTAAAAGCTGCCAATCCTCAAAATATAGAAGTTGAAAATAATATTTATGATGTTATTAATAATTTATTGTTTGCCATCATTGAGATCCAGGCTGTTTCTACATAAGTGAGGGTAAAGTGAGCCCCTTCTACTTCATCTGTGTAAAACATTCATAACTCAAACCAGACATCTGTCTGAGGTTTTCCAAATCTTGACAACAACAATGCTGAATCTTGCCATTGTGTTAAGTAACTAAGTTTGGGAGGATCCTAATTGGGGAAGACAGATGTGTGCATCAGAGGCCACCCTGCCTTTCACAGTGTTCTGGCAGCTACTCACAGTGATGAAGGGACCCGGAGGCATCAGCATCTCACTGACAGTCTGCACAGAGCACCTGGAAATTCGTGCAAAGGAAGCAGGCAGCATAGTCGTCAACAGTAAAGATTATCGGTAGTGTGTGTGCTTCTTCTACAGTCTACAATTTTTATACAAAGAAAATAAATAGAAGATAGTGTTTGAGGAAACATCACGACACAGCTCAACTGTTTATGAATTAAAACAAAGGAAGACACATGCAGGAATATTTAAAAATGTTCCCAACAACAAGTGTTCCCACACGCTCACCTAATAGACCAGTCATTTGTTCCACATGTACAGCTTCCATTTGTGTGACAGTAATACTGTTTGCAGAGCCAAACTCAACTATACTGCCTGTATTACAGAACACAGTTTTGTACTTCTGACTTTAGTTTGCACATTAATATGCAGAGTTTGTTCACACCACTGGTTCATACAGTTCTGCAAACCTGACACATTTATTGTTTGAATCTTCAAGCTGATTCTAACATGAAATAATCATTTGTTCATTGTTCTTCACCAACATTGTTAGAAATGTATGCACTACATCACTCCAAGCTCGGTCTCGGCCTGGCATCTATAATCCATAACTCCGGCTGGAGTCGATCTAACATTAACAAGACAGTACAATATGAGAGTCTTCAGGCCTGAGCCCAAAACAGGCTCTCATTAATAACAGCTCTCTGTCATAACAAAGAACATTAATCAGCCAAAGCTTGGCATAACAACATAAAATAAAGCACCTAACTGATTTCTTTAGATCCTGGTGCAGAAACAATTAATAGGGTTTGCAACCTTCCTGTAACATATTTACTAAAGATTCTTTATCGCAGGTTCTGATTATTTCAACCAAACACTGACTACTTTTTCTCCAACTGAATTATTTTAGAAACCTGAAGAGGTAAAACCAAACAGTGTGAGTAGCAACATTTAATATTCTTCTTGTTTTTTACTCTGGTAATCATCTCAGTACCACTCAGGTTTAACTAAGGGACCATTACAACAAAGAAAAACAAAACATTACCTTTATGGGTACCTGACCCTGAAGTTGGGAACCAAAACCTTTCTTTACTGAGTATAAAACAATAACAAAATACTGTAAATCTAAGAAAATAATTAAATAAGAAGTAAATAAGACTAAACATTCGTTCCCACTTCAGGAGCTACAGTTTTTGATAATTTGTGCAAAGTGTATGGAGGTTTGCCATTCAGCCCTGTAAACTACACAAGGTTTAGAAAATGAGCAGAAAGAGGGGTAGGGATCTTAAAAGGCTGATCCCCACCCCACTCCCAACACACACACACACACCTCTAATCTTTCTTTACCTGAACAGGATTGAGAGCACTGTGTTTTCTGTGGTCACAAGTGCCTAAACAGAATTAAAGACACTCGGCAATGTATCTTATTTTTAGTGTGTGCATGCAAGTTTGTACTGTATGTATTCATGTGCATCGGTCAGGTCTGTGTGAACATGTCCTGCATGTCAACATTACTGCAACAAGGAGAGATGAAGCTTTGCAGTATGGATACACTCCTGTGAGTGTATCCTCAGCAGTAGCCTGAGGTTCTCTGAGTTTCAGACTGGGTATGTATCCAAGCATCAACAGTGTGTAACAATTGAACAGCATTAACAAAACTGCTCATTTTGCTAACATCCCTAAGGTGAAGTGGATTTTTATTGCAGCATATTAACATTCTCAGTCTTCTATGTTATTGTCCAACAACCAGCACACATTTACATTTCTCAAAGAGCATCATTAAAACACTGCACAGACCAGCTCAGGAAGCCCAGACTGTCTTGCAACCTTGCCTTTCGTCAAGGGCAGCAGTGAACTCTGTTAACTCAAAACGCCAATTTATATGTAGCTCACACACACACACACAATATAGCAGCAGCCAAAGCAGACAAAAAAGAAAGAAAAGAAAAAGAAGAGTAACAGAGAGAGCAACTGCTGCATCTCTTCCATGAGTTAGTGCAACATGAGAGCAATCTGAAGTTATTCAGCATTGAATCTGCTACTAGCTGTGCCACAGCAGTACTAGTTTAAGGAAGTGTTTATGAGAGCTTCATATGCACACTACCTTGTCTGTGCCAACAATAGCAGGCAGCACAAGATATCACATCATCAATGTTTCTCATGTATTTCACAGCTTGGCTACAGAAAAAACGTGGCCACAAACGACACCAAATGAGTTCAAGCTAAATCCTTACAAATTTGCCTGCAATAGTAAGCAATAGATGTATTTGACTTGATTACCAATTCAGTGCTTTAGCCTTTTCATTTAATTAATTCTGCTTTAATTAATTGATATGTTTCATTTTTGCATCAAATAGTTAATTAATTGATATGTTTCATTTTTGCATCAAATAGTAAAGGGTGGTTCAGTCAGTGACTCCTCCAGGGCCTTCACCCACAGGGCAGTGCAAGGTTAGCATCTCTATTGTCAGATTAATAATGGAGCAGGAGCCCAGCTGACTACCGACACACTATATAATGCTAGTCATCACCAGGCCAACCCACGCACACCTGTCAACACAGGCACTGGAGCATTGGACACAGGTCATTGTTGTGTGGCATGCTCAGAAATGAAATGCAGGATCATTACATCTGTGATGTGGCAATGATTACTTTGCTGTGTTTTGTCAAAGAACCACTGCTTCAGTGCTTGTCTGGCCATGCAGAGATGAGTTACAGTACCACAACCAGCAGAAAGCTTTTCAATCCAAGGAGTCCTTCAAGGACACCTAGAGGTTCAAGTGCATTTTTCAGATTTGCACTTTAGTAATACTGTTCCTCTTGTCATGGAGAAATAGGACAAGAAAGCTGCTGCTTTGAAACATGTCTGCTACCAGATAGCAATAAATCCAGCAGGTGTAGATGATTCATGATTCAAAACAGTCTGAAGAAACTGAACAGCAAGTAATTTTGATAACCAATTAATAGTTTAAATCATTTATGAAGCATTTCCACATTTACCAGACTTGATCTACTGCTAATGTTATAGTTCTAAATTACATTTCCTTAAGTTTAAGACAAACAAAAGACAATTTTAAGGCATCACTTGTAAGCTCTGGTAAAATTAAGAGCTATTTTATATATTAAATTATTAATTGTGAGTGAGTGCTTAACCCTAATTTAATAATCCAGCAGCTCTACAACTACAAGAAGGTAACACGAGGCGTGTACTCCAGCAGTTTAATCTGTTGTAGTGGGAGAAACCACCCTTCAGCCTGGAGGGCTGGTTCAACGCATCTACCCTGCTGGAGTGTCCTTGAGTCAGACACTGGACTCCACAAGATGCTGCTGCATAGGCGTATGCTCCCTTGAGCTCTCTATTAAGATAAAACAATAAATCCCATTACACAAGGTGACACCAGCACCTACAGTACAATAACAAGACTAAATGTTTCCTGTTCTGCTGTAAGCCTGGTGCTGTCCAAGGTGCTGAGACAAACTGTCATCTATGGATGTATCATTACAGTACCTGATTATGTCATCGTTGTGTCCCAGGTAAAATTTCTGCTTGTGCTCCCGGGTGTTGTACACAACTCCCACACCGGCGACAAAATAGACAATTTCCTTTGCGGCTGTGTAGTACAGGTTGTTGCGGCACTGATGTCCCCGGTATCCGTACACCCACTCCAGTCTCAGGTGGCAGTTAGGAGCAGTTCTGTCAGCCATGTCCGCACTTCCGCGTGTGTTTCTCTGTTGCTATCACGTAGGCTTTCCGATACAGTGTCATTCACCAAAAATGATTTATTTTAACGGTAAGCACGTGTCCCATTAGTACCGTGGGATTTCCACCAGTCAAAGGAGGATGCTGAAATTAGGCATTTTCTTAGTCTTGCTGTCTGATAAAATTAAAGTCCACTGTCTCTATTAAAGAAACATGTTTCTAAGCAGTTATAGTCATTGCAAGAATTTTCCTGTGCTTATTCAGCCTCAGGCTTGCAGTCCTCTTCGACACAGGTCAAAGCTCCTGTCAAACCCTACAAAGATGGAGCTGCACAGTTATTCCACTAGCATCGCCCACAAAGATGACGGATCAGCCTGTCCTCCAATCAGAATCTGTAACTCATCCTTAACGAAAAAAGCCGGAGAGAACAACTCAGTCACGACTAAACAAGTTATCCAAGATGAGCCAGTATTTATTGGTCATCATTAGCTGCTTTTATTCCTTAGGCTGTAATACACCGTATATCTAGCTCCTGAAAATGTTTGTATGGTTGTTGATACTGTTCAATTAAAAAGGCAGTTTTCCACTTTGGAAAAAACAAACATAGCATAAATAGCCGAAGAAGAAGAAGAAGAAGAAGAAAAGGAAGTGGAAGAAGAATTTTTTTCATTTTAAAAGGTTAAAAACCTAACTTAAATTACATTACATTTTCAATGTTATTCTGCTTTTTGTAGGCTATTTTAATTTTTCTTTAACAAATAATTATTTAGTGCTAAAATTATTTAATGTTTGTATTTATTCCATAAACACTAGAAAAAAATCAAACCGTTATATTATCCATTAAACATCAAACTGTAATATATTTTTGCTAATTTTATTTTTCATTTCATCCCAGGAAAATACGGCAATGAAGGACCGCCTCCTCAGTTGTTGCCGGGCAACAGAGGAAGCTTCAGTTTTGCCATAGGTCCAGCTTTGCTAAAGAGCTTGCTAGCCGATTTCTGTAGCGTCACCTACTTCATTTCGAACGAAGCAATGGAGGTGGCGATGGACCCTTTGTTTCTGGCGTGGAGCTATTTCAGGCGGAGGAAACTCCAACAATGTTCAGATATTTGTACAAAAATATTACAAGACAACCCATACGACCAGGTACTGGGGTGTAGTTAGTCAGGCTAGCCTAGCATGCTAGCGATTTATTATGGAAATCCTGCAACCTGTAGCAACGTGTGCAGAATCCTGATTAGTCGAAACCTCGAAACTTTAACTTAGCTAACGTTGAATTTACAGGTATTATTTAACTCATGTATCCTATTGCTGGATCATATTCGCTACTATGGCACTGCATTTTACATTTCACCTTTTGAGTTCTTCTGCACCGTGGCTTGTTTTCATTTTACCCCTTTCCCCCTGTATATTCACGTCTGTGCTCAACTTTATGTTTCTTTCATTAAATCACTGCATGCTGTCTTAAGGACTCCTTATTTACCTCAGAGGTAACTGATTGCAGCCTTTTCCTTTCTGTCATTGTTGTCATGTGGAATAGTTCAACACAGGTCCTGACTGTAGCAGGTTTACCCAATAGAGGATGTGACATCTGAAGCCCTTTACATCATTTGACATTGTGTGTGTGTGTGTGTTTTTATAGGCTGCCTGGAGCTTGAAAACCCGTGCTCTTACAGAGATGGTATACATAGATGAAGTTGAGGTGGACCAAGAGGGGATTGCTGAGATGATGCTGGATGAGAGCTTTATTGCTCAAGTTGCACGTAAGTATCAACTTTTCTCAGTGACATAATGAAAATTAATAATTCACACATTTATCTAGTAGTTAAATGTGTTGATAATAAGGCTGGACGTTCTTTTAGGCCCTGGAACATCACTGAGACTCCCTGGAACAAGTCAGGGTGGAGGTCCCTCACCGGCTGTCAGGTATTTTTTGCCGGACACTGCTTGTATAATGCTGGGGAATATTACCATTGATGACATTGACATCAAAGTAATAGAGCTGATCTGAGGATTATTTTCTAAATTCAAGGCCTATGACACAATCAGGACGTCCTATCACAGGATTTGTGAGACCCAGCACACAGTCAGGGCGTCCTGGGACAATGGAGCAGGCCATCAAAACCCCCCGTACTGCAAGCACTGCTCGTCCTGTCACTAGTGCTTCTGGTAGATTCACCCGTCTGGGAACAGTGAGTAAACATGCCTGAAATTTTGTATCAACAAAAAGACTGCATGTAAAACACAATTATATCTTACTCAGCAAAAAGACCATAATTTCTTTTGTAATCTCATATAATGATAACTATTTATTATCTATTTATTGCGTTACTTTATTGACTGTGATCATTTAGATTTTTTTTACTCTTTCTCCAGGCTTCAATGTTAACCAACCCAGATGGACCATTTATAAACTTGTCAAGATTAAATCTTGCCAAGTATTCGCAAAAACCTAATTTATCCAGGGTGAGACTGTGACTGTGACTTTCTAAAATTAACCATGATCATTGGTTTTTCCTTACATGTCAACCAACCATCATTTCTTTCCTCAGACACTGTTTGAGTACATCTTCCACCATGAAAATGATGTGAAAAATGTAAGTGTTGCATTATATTTACAGCAAAAAGAATTGGTTAACATTACACTACAAGATTTTGACTGTTGCAACAAAAATGTATTGTTTCACCAGGCTCTAGATTTGGCTGCTCAGGCTACTGAACATGCCCAGTTCAGAGACTGGTGGTGGAAGGTTCAGCTGGGAAAATGTTACTACAGGCAAGTGAATATCCAAAATATATGAGATCAGAATTTCTGAAATTTATAAAAGTAGCCTTTTTATAATCTAAATAATGATTAATATCTTGGACCTCTGCAGGCTTGGTTTATATCGAGAAGCAGAAAAACAGTTTCAATCAGCTCTCAACCACCAAGAGGTGGTGGATACATATCTCTACCTTGCAAAGGTAGTGTAGAGAAATTGTAGCAACACATCAAGTTATCCGCTTATGGAAAATAATGAAAAAAGTTTGCCAATAAATGAAATGAAAACCTTTTATATTTGCATTTGCTTTTAGGTTTATCAACGTTTGGATCAACCAGTAACAGCACTGAACCTTTTCAAGCAAGGCCTGGACCACTTCCCTGGTGAGGTCACACTTCTAACAGGAATCGCCCGCATACATGAGGTACAGTATGTCACCGTGGTCCTTACTATAGTCTCTGCTTAGTCCACTCTCAAGATACAGCTGCCAAAATGCAATAAGGACCTCTGTTTACTGTCTGTATTGTGACATTATCACAGGAGATGAACAACATTTCATCAGCCACAGAGTACTACAAAGATGTGCTGAAGCAAGACAACACCCATGTGGAGGCTATTGCCTGTATAGGCAGCAGTCACTTCTACACTGATCAGCCTGAGATCGCCCTGCGTTTCTACAGGTCAGACTAACCTTTATGTATAATTTATATAACGCAGTGTTACAGAACCTGTATGAAATGAGAAGTTATATCCCATCTGTGATTCAGTACGCTTTTCCCTTCGCTAGACGACTGCTCCAAATGGGGGTGTATAATTGCCAGCTGTATAACAACCTCGGGCTGTGCTGCTTCTATGCCCAGCAGTATGACATGACTCTGTCTTCATTTGAGAGGGCTCTGGCCCTGGTAGCCAATGATGAAGAGCAGGCCGATGTCTGGTACAACATAGGGCATGTGGCTGTGGTGAGTTAACAATGAAGAAATATCCCAGTATGATCTGATAGTTGGCACCCATCTTTATATGGTTTACAGGTCAAATAAATCAAATATTGACTGTTACCAAATAGAACTTGCAAGCATACAATATACAAACAGAAGTTAGTACAAACTGCATGTCTTCTGTGTTTACAGGGCATAGGAGAATTGACACTGGCCTACCAGTGTTTTAAACTGGCTTTGGCTTTCAATAATGACCATGCTGAGGCCTACAACAACTTGGCTGTGCTGGAGCTGCGCAAAGGTCGCATTGAGCAGGTGAAGACATCTTTTAGTGTCATGACTTTTATTCCACTGTTCAAATATGAGGATAAGATAATAGTGCTCTCCTTTTATGCCTTCTAATATGTTACACAGCCCATTATTTAAGAACCATTAAAGTGTCATTATTAATAATGTTAGGGTAATGTAGCCTGTATTAGTAAAAGATATTTATCAAATACACCCAATACAGTACAGATTTTTTTTTAGTGTTCCTACAAGGTGGGTGATAAATCAGTTTAGCATTATTATCATATTTTGAGACAAGATATACAGTGCCTTGCGAAAGTATTCGGCCCCCTTGAACTTTGAGACCTTTTGCCACATTTCAGGCTTCAAACATAAAGATATAAAACTGTAATTTTTTGTGAAGAATCAACAACAAGTGGGACACAATCATGAAGTGGAACGAAATTTATTGGATATTTCAAACTTTTTTAACAAATAAAAAACTGAAAAATTGGGCATGCAAAATTATTCAGCCCCCTTAAGTTAATACTTTGTAGCGCCACCTTTTGCTGCGATTACAGCTGTAAGTCACTTGGGGTATGTCTCTATCAGTTTTGCACATCAAGAGACTGAAATTTTTGCCCATTCCGCCTTGCAAAACAGCTCGAGCTCAGTGAGGTTGGATAGAGAGCGTTTGTGAACAGCAGTTTTCAGTTCTTCCCACAGATTCTCGATTGGATTCAGGTCTGGACTTTGACTTGGCCATTCTAACACCTGGATATGTTTATTTGTGAACCATTCCATTGTAGATTTTGCTTTATGTTTTGGATCATTGTCTTGTTGGAAGACAAATCTCCATCCCAGTCTCAGGTCTTTTGCAGACTCCATCAGGTTTCCTTCCAGAATGGTCCTGTATTTGGCTCCATCCATCTTCCCATCAATTTTAACCACCTTCCCTGTCCCTGCTGAAGAAAAGCAGGCCCAAACCAGGATGCTGCCACCACCATGTTTGACAGTGGGGATGGTGTGTTCAGGGTGATGAGCTGTGTTGCTTTTACGCCAAACATAACGTTTTGCATTGTTGCCAAAAAGTTCGATTTTGGTTTCATCTGACCAGAGCACCTTCTTCCACATGTTTGGTGCGTCTCCCAGGTGGCTTGTGGCAAACTTTAAACGACACTTTTTATGGATATCTTTAAGAAATGGCTTTCTTCTTGCCACTCTTCCATAAAGGCCAGATTTGTGCAGTATACGACTGATTGTTGTCCTATGGACAGAGTCTCCCACCTCAGCTGTAGATCTCTGCAGTTCATCCAGAGTGATCATGGGCCTCTTGGGGACAGGGAAGATGGTTCAAATTGATGGGAAGATGGATGGAGCCAAATACAGGACCATTCTGGAAGGAAACCTGATGGAGTCTGCAAAAGACCTGAGACTGGGACGGAGATTTGTCTTCCAACAAGACAATGATCCAAAACATAAAGCAAAATCTACAATGGAATGGTTCACAAATAAACATATCCAGGTGTTAGAATGGCCAAGTCAAAGTCCAGACCTGAATCCAATCGAGAATCTGTGGAAAGAACTGAAAACTGCTGTTCACAAATGCTCTCCATCCAACCTCACTGAGCTCGAGCTGTTTTGCAAGGAGGCATGGGCAAAAATTTCAGTCTCTCGATGTGCAAAACTGATAGAGACATACCCCAAGCGATTTACAGCTGTAATCGCAGCAAAAGGTGGCGCTACAACGTATTAACTTAAGGGGGTTGAATAATTTTGCACGCCCAATTTTTCAGTTTTTTATTTGTTAAAAAAGTTTGACATATCCAATAAATTTCGTTCCACTTCATGATTGTGTCCCACTTGTTGTTGATTCTTCACAAAAAATTACAGTTTTATATCTTTATGTTTGAAGCCTGAAATGTGGCAAAAGGTCGCAAAGTTCAAGGGGGCCGAATACTTTCGCAAGGCACTGTACATTACTGTAAGAGATTTTGATTACCCTCTAGCAACACAGGCTGTGTGCCTACTTAATATTGTGTAGAGATGCTGTGATTCAAACCACACAAAAATATACCTTGTTTCTTAGTTGCTTTGATTGCATCGTGGCATTAAGATGGTTTACAGTATGTACATTCTCCAGTAAATCAGTAATAGCTATAGTCTTGGAACTAAACTGCCACTGAACTGACAACATGGCCTGCTCCGGCTGTAATTCGTACTTCGCATAGATGTAGTGGAAGCAAGTTCTGCATATACAAATGGCAATTACAATTTTTATGTCAGGTTTTTGCTTCCCAGTCACATTACAATGAAAATAACAAGACTGAAAGGTCTTTTCAGTAAAATTTGATGTCATTGATGCTCTTACTGTCCTATCTTTGATGCAGTCTAAAGCCTACCTGCAGACTGCTGCATCACTGTGCCCTCACATGTATGAGCCACACTTCAACCTCTCCATTCTCTGTGAAACGGTAATTGAACATCTACAACACGCAGTAGGTAACGACACAAGGTATATTTTCACTGATAAACTTTGCCAAAGTGATGTTTTGTCTATGTCCAGATTGGAGACCTTCAGAGCAGCTACACTGCGGCCCAAAAGTCTGAGGACGCCTTTCCCGAGCATGTTGACACTCA
Source organism: Monopterus albus (assembly GCF_001952655.1). Taxonomy (NCBI): domain Eukaryota; kingdom Metazoa; phylum Chordata; class Actinopteri; order Synbranchiformes; family Synbranchidae; genus Monopterus; species Monopterus albus. The sequence continues at coordinate 600,694 of NW_018127893.1, read as the reverse complement.
ACAGCTCCTTAAGCAGCTTCGGCAGCATTTTGCGGTGCTGTGAGCGTCTGGACGGTGCACTCAGTGGAGAGGGGTTTCAGTTTGAGTGATGCTGCTGTCAGAGATCAGAGACCGCTGTGGCAGCCAACAGTCTTCACAACACAAAGTTATTAAAATGGTAAAAGCTTGGCAGATAGTCAGACATGGAAATCAACAAATGAACATTAGGTTTATGTTTATTTATTAAATAGCACATATTTACAAAATTGCCACTTTATTAGGTCCATGTAAAACCAAATTGAACAGAGCGTGTTGTATTCCACTGGAGACAGTACAACAGGAAGAATTTTCAGATAAAACTCTGCACATCAGTTTTGGATTTGGATTTGGATGTGATTGGTCTCTTATCTGTTCATTTGCACTTTTCTGGTGATTCTCCTCTGATCTAAAAGCTGTTTGTATCTACAAACTTCCTGGCCACTGGTAGTTTTTCTTTTCATATAATTCATTGCAGAATGTGAAAAGGCTGGAATGAACACAATTCCCATTTAGGAAGTGGTTAAATTAACACTAAGTGGTGTTTAAAGTGTATCTAAAAATAAATGTCTGTGACATTTGCTGAACTTACACTCTAAACACTGTCACGCAACGTGACTTATAGGATTGTACATGTTGTGTGAAGGCCTGTATAGAGTACAGGTCTGTATAGTAGTGACATGTATGTATGTACATAGTAAAAATGCATGTATTGCAACTAAAAAATTAACTGACATTTTGTAGTTCATTTCATAAATCAGATGTATTTTTTGTATTTTAACCTTCCTTGCTATTTTGTAGTTTCAACAAATATGGACATGACAATAAAAGGAACAATTCACAAGTCTCTTAGGTGGAGTTACTTCTTCATTCCAACTAACTAAAACTAAATGTAACTTTTTTTAATTACATTAACTTGCAAGCCTCGGTGCCATTTCACAAATCCATTTCAAGTCATGATTACATGGAGCATCGTTCCAGGCCTTAAACATGTTGCGTCTGGGATACGTAGCTGCACAGTCCTCATCACCATTGTTGTTGGGCTCGCCGTCATTCCAGAACCTGAAATAAATGATGAGTTACTTTGCTGAACGATAATATGTGCTCTGACACTGCATATTTAAATACTGTATATGATTCATTATTTATTCATTTTATTACTGACAGATGATAGCCACAATTGTAAGTATGTGAATGTGCTATTGCAACCATTTGTAACACTGACAGCTCCTACAGTCTCAATATTTAACTCCACTTTTCAGTGTGTAGCTGTTACCCCTCAGTCAGCCTGGTTCCGTCGAGCCATTTCCAAATCCCTTCATCCTCCACATCTCTCAGGCCAATCCAGAAGCCACTCTGGACAATGGCTCTCGAGGAGTCTTGATAACTATTTATCAAGTTACTTACTGCAAGCTGACAACATCAGAAATGTATACGGACACGTAAACACACACATATAGGCTGCATTTATTTGTTGGCTCCCATGCAACACCAACCTCCTGATCAAAAATCAAATGTAAAGAACTTGGTGCTTTTTGTTTTGGAGGTTTTTTGCCAGAAATATCGATGTGTTGATGCTGAGTCTTACATTTTTCTCTCTGCTGTCTATCACTGCCAAATCAGCTCCTCGTTTCTTACAGAACTCTCTGGCGTCCTGCCATGATCTGCGAGAAAGGGCCTCAGAGAAAGCGAAGTAGTAACACACTGAGTTCATGAAAGTCCATCCTGGTAAGCAGTGTCTGCAGCCTTCCCCTGTTGCCAAATAAAATGGAAACATATAATCTTGTTGGCAGGGGTCATAATCAAATATGTTTTTAATAATTTGATAACACAAGCAACAAATGAAAACGCTCTCACTAATCATTGGCATGTGAGATTTCAATGCTGCAATTTCCATTTGAATTTTGTCACTGTGCTTTTCATAGTCTTTGCTTCTTCTGGTCTGGTGTTCGAGCTCCCACTTGACGAGTTGCTGCTCGGAGATCTCTTTTGCCAGCTGGTTCTTGGCTTCATCCCTGCTCTGGACTGCGGCGTTGTAAGTAGCCTGCAATTTGGCCACCTCACTGCTGATGTCCGCTACTGTGTGGTATCCACCAGTAAGTTTGCTGTCTGTAAGTAGTGAAGACAGTGTTATTCAAAACATCTACACACAACTACACAAAGCATCTGTTTAGAGTTCTTTTTTGTTTGTTTGTTTTTCAGTATCTGTGTCAAAGATCAAGTTAATACATACAACCAGAGGGAATTTAATACAGTTATTGTAGTGTAAATGTAACATTTGCCAGGTGTCATACAGCTAATGCAGGGAGCTGCTGATCTTTAAGAGTGTGGAGGCCACTGTGTCAACTACAGGCTGTGTTCCAGCCAACACATAATAAAGATTTTTCAGTTTTTTATAAACATTCCATTGATATTACCTGTAAAAATAAATAAATCTAGATTTATAAATTTTTAATGATCACTTGGAGGCATTGGAAACAATATGTAAGTAACCAGAATGTTTTATCTTATAAAGTTTAAATGGCAAATACCTTAGCAAACATTTTCTAGCAGACACAGAGCAACATGGGCTTTCATTTGGAGGTCTATTTGTGTCTACTTAATGAATTAAAGTCCAATATTAACTTTTCTCTTAGCTCTGTTTTCATCTCCAATGACTCATCAAGGAAATGTCTGACTGTCTAGCAGTGGTATAAGAACTACGCAAGTTGTCTACTCAAGTAAAAGTCACAATACAACACCGCAAAAACACTATGTTACAATTAAAAGTCCTGCATACAAAATATTACTTAAGTAAATACACAAGAGTATTAGAATCAAAATATACTTAAAGTACTAAAAGTACTTGCAATGCAGATCGGCACATTGCACATCATATTAGACTATAATTACTGATGCATTGTTGTGTTCATCACTTTAATGTTGCAGCTGGAAAAGGTGGAGCCAAAGTTACCTACTGTATCTTATACTTACAACTTAAAGTACTTCACATACTTCTGGATAGCTTGTGAATTTCACACCAAGGATCAATAAAGCTTTATGATTATACTGTGTTTTTTAAATCTGATTAATTAATCTGATTCTGAAAAGTAAGTAGTAAATAAAGCTATCAATGAAATGTAGTGAAGTATGAAGTAGCAGAAAATGAAAATACTCAAGTAAAGTAGGCCTCCAAGCTATACTTAAGTACAGTACTTGAGTAAATGTACTTAGTTACTTTCCACATCTGCATTTTAGTTGGAAAATGTACATGGTGTACACTGGGCTATCAAAGCTTTGTCACTGAAAACAGCTGCATGCTTCAGATGGAGACACTGCTGATAAGAGAGTGAACCAAAACAGTACATTTGTGGGCCGTAAAACTGAAACAGTGGGTTCAATGATGTTAAAAGGCCACATAGACTGAAGAGAGCTGCATGTGATCATTCTGGGTGGGTGACATTTTTTATATTACACAGTCATGTGAACCATCATTAACAGAAACACACTGATTATAGCAGCTTTAAAGTAAATCAGATTTTCCTACTATGTCACACCTGTACCTCTTTTGTTGTCTTTTGTTTCTCGCTGATGAACTTTATTTCCAACCTTTCAAATCCTAATGTTATTAATTGTGAAAATGTTACCTTGTTGTGACCTCACGACAATCCAAAACCACAATATTGTAAATCTAGAAGCTGTTGATGGGTTAGCAGTGACTTACAATAGGCTCCCAGGCCAATATCAACTGCCAGTAGAATGAGAGCAAGCACTGCCAGGCTCACTGCAAGCTGTTTGTAATGATTTAGACTGGATTCAGGTCTCAGCATGGACATGGACACTACACAGAGAGGTGGTGAATCAATACCAGAGCCATAAACTGCATCACGATGTGGTAACAATTCAACAGTATTAAAGTAATACACAGACAACTGACCAAAATATATCTTACACCTTTCTAAGAACATTTGTTTTTACTTCATCTTACATCTGTATCTTGTTAAACAGGGGCTAAAACCAATAAAGCATGCATTTTTTAAACTTATAGCAAAACAAGGATGCATATGAAGAATGACACAGAAATTAGAATGTGTTTCCAGTTTCCAGTAAAATCAGAGATCAATATTAACGAATGAAATAAACACAAACAGCTTCTTGTTGATGTACACATTCAATAATTCACTTTATATTTGCAATACCTTGTTGCTTATCTTGGCTTGAATAGAGAGGATGCTCATCTGTGCTGAATTCCTCTTGATAAACCAGTTTGTTATAGACGCCATCAAAAGTGCCACCCAAATTTTCTTTGTCTCCCATTGTGACTGTTAAGATGAAATCAGTCTAACGTGTTTGTTCCAGAGAGACTGTTTGTCAGGTCATTGTCCTGTGTGTGTGTAACACTACAAACAGAAAATCAAGTTCATTTGTTAAATATTTACAGGGGGTGTCATTTTCTGGCCACCTAAAAGAGACGATTTCTCGTTTATCCAGTTTATCTGACATGATTCTTTAGTTATTTCTTTTTGTTTCATTGAAACAAGAATGACCTGTTGTACTCACCAGGATGAACCCAGCTCATTTATTCAGCTATTGGTATACACCTCCAGGGGAATCAATCAACACGTTAATGAAATGGTACCATGAGCATGTTTATTTGGTTCTACTGAGTATTGTAAAGATTTTTGGCATTTTTGCACCTCAAACAGCTGAATATAATTATTGCAGGGCAACTACTGCAGTGCACACACGTCTTCTCATTCCATACATACCTGAAGAAGTGAAAAATATCACATACAGTGTCTTTGATATTGTGCTGTAGTTTGTTCATTTGTACAATTTTTGCCTAGACTCACACAAGTTGCTGTTCAGTTACTGTGACTTGGGAGATCTCACGCCTGCACTGGCTCCTTCTCACATATCCAATTCAGTAGATGGTCTTGGCAGTTTCCATTGTACCATGTACCCCTGGCATCAATATAATAATAAAATGCAGCACAGTTCCCACTCTGAGGTCCACTAGGGTTAGGCTGTCCAGATCTCCAGTACCTTGAACAAATCAAAATTATTCAGATCAGAATTTAGTTCCATTGTATTTGTTAGTCATGACGATTAGAATTCAAACTATAGCAATTAATAGTGATAACAGTCCAGTCTGTGAGGTGCTTACATTGTTTCTGTCTCAGTCACATTGTTAACCCAGACCCATGTTCCCCGCATGATGACGCCAGTGAGGCCGATCCAGAATCCATCCTGCCACCACATACCGCTGCTGCTCACTTTTGGGAAGTTGTCAGTTATGAGTTGCTGTAAGAAAGCAGACACAGGAGTTGATACCCTAATTGTGTAAATAAATCAAATAGATTCTAAAGGTTCTGAAAATGTGTTTTCTCATTAGATCTTTACTTGGAGTGATGGGGTGCAAGTCTGACATTAGGACATATTTTCTCCTTTTTCATATTTATGTCTTTTTCTCACTGGCTTGCAGGGCCCAGATGAAAACAGTTTGATGTGACCTACATGCTCCTATCAGGGCGAAACTATTTGAATCGAACTGTGATGAGAGTTGTGTGGTTGTTTTTTTACTCAGGGGTGGATCTAGAAAATTTTGAATAGGTGGCCAGGTTGTGGGCACAGACTCAAAGAAATACATTAAAAGTAAATTAACAATAAATCAGACATTATTAAGAATCAAATTGTTTATTCTGTGTAAAAATGAGATACATATAGTGCTTTCTTTAGCTAACTTTGGCTGCACTCCTTATTTACTCCTGGCTGGGGGCATCACTGCTGCACAGTTGTTCACCTCACTGAGGCAAATCATGCCAAGTGCTCCACAAAAACACAATCAGGAAATGAATGCAAAGATCATGCTGCATGCATGACATAAAATAAAACTAATTTGACATAAAATAAAACTAATTTCACTAATATCAATTATAAAGGACTAGAAAATGTTAGTTGCATTTAAGGCAACACTTTTTTATTTTTCATTCATTAATGTGATGAGCCTCACATTTTGACTGTGGCAGGGGTGGCACCAGGGGTGGCCAATCAGATTCTGTGGGTGCCCAGTGCCACCTCTGGCCACCCCCAAGCTCTGCCCATATTCTTATTGTGTGTTTCCAGGTGAATGGCAGTCAAATCTCATCATACCATCCTCTGATGAATCAAAGGTGTGAATATGTCAGGAACACCCTGCTATAATCAAAATATAAGTTATTACTGTAAGAGTTTAACACTAAGGAACTCAACTAATCTAAGTTGATATGATGAACCTGTTAGCAAACAGTTGCTTATTTAATACATCCAGAAAATGTACTAATGTATAGTTATTACAGTAACTATAATAATATTCATCATAAGTAATATCTAACACTCAACCAATGTGTCAATCAGTGCTGCTTCTAGCAGTTTATTCATGGTTGATTTTAGGTTCCTAAGACACCTAGTGTTTTTTAAAATTACACGTGTGCGATGACATATCTTTTATTTTTTCTGATGACAGCATTAGGCCTTACATTCATTTTATTTAACACATTTTTTTAAAAACATCATGAAGACCTTTTATATGTGAGCAAGTGAACCATAAAAAGTCACTTTCATGTAAAATAAAGCTAAATAAAATGATTAAAAAGTATAAAATCAGATGTAGACACACACAAAAAAGAGAGTTAATATTTTTAACTTATATCCTTCACTGACCTACCTGCTCCCCAAAGTTATTGATCATGAGCAGGTCACCCCCACGACTAATACAGTCTGCTCTGCTATCCGGCCAGTTCTTTTTGGAGTCGGGCACATGAGAAAAATAATAGCAGGATGATTTAAGAAGAATCCATCCTGGTTGGCATCTGTCACAGGTTTCCTCTGTTGCAATAACAGATTGAAAAAACATTTTTGGTCAAAGACAGTTTTTGATATTCTCTAAAAAAAAATGTGTTCTCGCAGTGGAGAAAGTTTGACCATAAGAATTGCCACCAAAGACAGTGGAAGTCAGTGGCCTCACCTAAGGTAGTTTTATTAATCTGCAGATTTGTCTTCTCTGTAAGTAGTGTCTCAATTTTTTTCTGAAGGACGTCAGTGCTGGTCTTCTTCTGCTTCACTTGCAGCTTTAGTTGCACATGATTGGTGCGCTCTCTGGCTAATGCTGCCTGGGCCTCCAGTTTGGCTCTGATGATATCACTCTGGTTGCGGAGATAGTTTCGCTCAATAATGAGTGGCGTAGCAGCTGCCTGATCAGTCTGAAGGTCTTTGGCTTTGGCACCTGAAGCATAACGATTGTAATAACTTAGAGAGAAAGACTGGTGCATGAAGTCAATGTACATTTTTTTAACCTCACTAGCACTGTATCAGCTGATCAGTCCACCACTGGTCTAACCTGAACAACTGTTGGACTTTTTTCAAGAACCACGAGCAGGTCAAAAGTTTCACTTACCCAGCAAAATATCTCATCATCAATATAATGAATTATCTTTTCATTCATGGTTCCAGATGTTTCAATGTGAATAGTAACTTGATTTATGACGAAATACCTACAAGACGAATGACAACTCCATCTGCTTTAGCTGTTCTTATGGTTTAGTACTTATTAGAAAATGTATTCTAACAAATTAAATTAAGTAAGTAAATGTTATATGTCATTGTGAGCATGCCAGCATCAGTTTACTGATATGCCACATTAAACTGCACCACAACAGGACTGCATTCAATTGAATTAAACCATTTGCTGTGTAAACGTTTGGCTAGTTGTACTGTATCATTCACTGTGTATTGAGATCCACATCCAAATGTCTCACTCTAACTTTAAAAAAAAAAGAAGTTGTAAAACAGCCACTAGATGTAATGCCTTGGAATATATTACAGTAACAACCTTGCACATTCATATTTTGATATTTTAAAATTCAACAATCTAACTCCAATTTCAGAGAATAGGGACAACATGTCAGATACAGGCAATCAGCAGTTTGCTGGGATTTACTCACAGTAAATCCCGATGACAGCAGCAGCTATGAGCAGAACAGCATTCAGCAGGCCCAGGCTCAGTAAAACCAGTCGGTGGGTTTGAAGGGCAGACCCATCTCTCTTTGTAAACACACCTACAAAATATTCCTGAGTTAAAAGCCTAATAATTTATATCATAATAATAAAATTAAGAGCATTATCCTGTAAACATTTTACTTTTTGATAGGTTAATAGGACAAAGGATAAATACTATTATATTTAGAATTTTAGTTTTAGACCACAGAATATATTTAGATTAGATTTTAATGTGAGTTGTACCTTGTCCAAATGTCCAATAGCGGGAACGTGAATGTCCATCTGTGCCGAAACTCTGAGAAATCCCCAGTTCAGATGATGTTTCCTGCTCTGACTGTGGCTCCATTACACTGTTGCAAGTCGTACCGATTGATCTGTTTGTCTACTGTTTATAAAAGTGACAAGGGCTGTGTGTGTGTCTGTGTGTGTTTGGGGCCTTGCTTATATATACTTATAGGGACAGAACACTGGGAGCACACTGCTTTGTGGGAACTGGAAGTCACCAGAGGCTGGGCCCCATGACGAATTCAGTGAATTTTACAAAAATGACGGGGTGTAAGGTTAGAGCAAATGTCAGATTTTGTTAAAGCTAGGGTAAAGGTTAAAGTTATGTAAGTAGTGGTTCTGGTTAAGGTTAGGGTTAGTCTCCTGGAAATGAATGTAAGTCTCTGTATAGACCCTCTAAGTGACAATTCCAAAGGTTTGTGTTTGAATCCTGTTGTCTTTGTGTGTATGTGTGGACCCTAGGACAGACAGACAGACAGACAGACAGATATGCTTACTCAGCATACTGCTAACAAGTATCTCCACTGTACTTTAATGGCTTTTAATAAAAACTTGTACTTAAACACAGGTTTATCTTTTGAATGAATTGTTGGCCAATAAATATTTTTTTCATCTCTTTAAATTATCGACTTTCCTTCACTGTCATCAAAGCTCATTTATAGCTATCATTCTATGCTTGTCTTGCCATTTCAATACCTCTGGAGTCACTCTCTTCAGTCTGCTCTTTTCCCTGCCTTCCAGTTTTTGGACTTTGCCTGTTGCCTGCCCACATGATCACCTAGTGTTTTTGCCTGCCTGTTGTCACCCTTCACCTGCTTGTTGGCTTTCACTGTGCCATCCAACTATTGCCTGCATATGCATCTTTGTAAATAAGGGTGACCTCTGAACTTTTATTACCTGGCATCTCTGAGATGTGCATTGTCTGACCCATACACATCACAACTGCAGATTCTATGGCTCGTTAAAACCTGAGAAATCAGTAAGTCTTGTTAAACATACCACCTTACGTTTATACTGTAAATAATTTATAGGCCATTAAAATTCATCTTTATTGCTCTGCAGACTTAGCCATCAGGCAGCAGTACATCAGTTTATTAAATGTTTTCTTATTATTTTTTAATAGTATCATTCACATGTATACATTGTGTATGTATATAATCACAGCTCTGATTTGGTAAAGGCTATTCACTACATAAAATGTTATGATGAGTGAACTCTTAAAGCAAACAGTTAATGCAGTACAGCAAATGCTGTTCAATTTCAGCTCAAAGAAGTTGCTGCTCTTTCACAAATCCATTTCTTTGTAGTTCCGCATGTATTATCCATCCAAGCTTCGAAGAAGTTATTGCTGGGATACACTGCTACACAGTCTTCATTGGAGGAGACAGTACTTGGTTCTCCCTCAGTCCAGTACCTGGAGCAAATATAGTGCAATACTGTAGGTTACTTGACAGAGGCACAGTATTTGCTTTTTCTCACTTCACATTTTGCATTTTCCAATTCTTGGACAAAAACCTGCTCTCACAAATGAGTGAAAGTCAAAAATAAAAAGTTATAAATCAGTCATGAAAACCATCTGACAGAAAACCTTTAGTTGATTTGGAGGTCGCTCAGATGAATTTTCAAACAATGATTTTATTGAATTGTCTAAACAGTTTTCCACATCTTGATAATATCCAGGCTGTCAGTCATGTCAAATTTTTATGACCCCAGACCTGAGTGTGAGGAGCTAGCTGAATGTAAACAAAGCTGAGAGCACACACAACATTTCTGACTCTGACCCGTAGTATCTTCAGGAAACTATGGCTGCTCAGAGCCTTTGAGGCACTATAGTCAGGTCTGGGGTTTTGTAATGAAAAAACATGCCACCCAGTGCAGCGGTGTGTTGCCCTGATGGGTTTTTAACTGTTTTTGAACAACAGCAATGGAAATCTATCACACAGATGAACAAGCTAATCCAGGACTGACAAGTGACAGACATTAACTATGAGTAGAGGTAATTCATTGTTGGCTTTAGTATCTGTATGTAGATCGCTGAAAACATTACAGTATTAATATAGAAAGTTACCAGATCTTTCCTTTAAGATTCATCAGGGAAAATAGAACCCCTTCTCACTCCAACTAATCATGCTTACCATCATTAGGAGATTGCTTGAAAAAATGCTAATTGAATTCTTTGTGACCTGATTTTTACCAGGGTGGCATGATGGCGCAGTGGTTAGCACTGTTCCCTCACAGCAGGAAGATTACGGGTTTGAGCCGACCCTGGGACTTTATGATGACAATTTCCTACAAAAAAATCCTTTTTTATACATTCTCACAGTGCAAAACTAATTTAATGCTTACGCTTCAACCAGATGTGTTCCATCCACCCATTTCCAAGTCCCCTCCTCTTCCTTATCACTCAGTCCAATCCAGTGGGTATGTATGGAATGTGGGTTCGAGTTATTTCTCAAGAAATTTACTATTGATTTCTAAATGAAAAATATAAACAGCATTTAAAAAATACAAATACATTTTTTACATGAAAAAAAATTCAACAAAGTAATAACTAACCTCTTTGTCTTTGCTGTCTATGACTGCAAGATCACCTCCATGTGTCTGGCAAAACTCTCTGGATTGTTTCCAGTTTTTCACTATGGTATTTTCTGAGTCAGGGAAGTAATAACATACTGACTGCATGAAAATCCATCCTGGTGGACAGTGTCTACAGTTATCAGCTGTTGGCAAAGAAAATAAAATGAATGTGAATAACAAAAGACTTTTATAAAACACATCATTGTGCTTTTAATATACTGTCTAATGTACAACAATAGTAAAACAGGTCTCACTAATCACTGGTAAGTGGGTTTTCATTTCTGCAATCTGCTTTGTAATTTGATCAATCCGTGCAGCATATTCAGTTGTTCTTTTTGTTTGGTGGTCAAGTTCCCACTTGGTTGGTGTCTGACGACTCAGCTCACTATCCAACTGCTTCTTGGCACTGTTCAGGGTTTCAACTGCAGTCTTGTAAGTATCCTGGAGCTGGTACACTTCACTGATCATACGGTTTACATCATCGAATGTGAGGTGGGTATCAATGAGTTTTTTGTCTGTAAATTTTGAAGACCAACAGTATTACTGCAGCACATGTACATTCTCTCTTTTATTTCCTCCGTTCTCTCTCATTTCAAGTAACACACACCCACACACACATATTTCAGCCAAATAACATACTGAAAAATTGTTAATAACCTTTACATATAATAGGTTCCATTTGAGTCAATTTGAGCAAAGAATAGTGCATTGTGTCCAGAGAAACTTCATATTTTAAGGTTATAACAGAAAGATTAGTTCAACATGCACATTTGTCAAAATTACTGCAGACATACAGTATAAATGGTATATCAAGAGCTGAAACTATTGAGATTATCATTAAGTCATTTAAGTCCTTTTAAAACAAACTTTTTATGAATTCCGGCTCTTAAATAAGATATTTTGCTACATTTTCCTGTCTTATATTAGAGCTAATAAAAATTTTTTTGGGTTCTAGACAGGTTGGACTGACATGAACATTTATGTATTTTTCCCCACATTTAAAAGACCAAGCAATAAATGAGTGAATTAGGAAAACCTTCAGTAGAAAACATATTATAATGAATACAATCCTTAGTCACAGTCCTATGCAGTAACACAGACTTACAGTGGACCCCCAGGCCAATATCAACTATTAGCAGAACAGCAGCGAGTACCGCCAGGCTCACTGCAGCCGCTTTACAAAGTCTCCCAGGTATCATGTTGCGCTTGAACGCTAGACAGAGAGATCATGAATCAATAACATAACTGTATCAAACTGTACAAGCAATACACTGATTAAAATTGTACATATTGTAAAAATATTTGAATTTTCAGTTTATACAGACTTTATAAACTGCTCAAAAATATTAAGAGGAAACTCAAATCACACATTGGATCTTGGTGAATGATTTATTCAAATTCAAAAGTTTTACTAATTATAAATTGTTCAGAACAAAATGACAAAACAGTCAAAGAAAACCAAAATCATCAAGGGGCTATATTCAGAATCAGAATCTGCTTTATTGGCCAGGTGTGATGGACACACGAGGAATTTGACTCTGGTACATTGGCTCTCAATGTGCAAACAGTAAACCAGCATAAGGCTGTGTAATATAACAAAATAAGCAGTATTAACAGCAGCACTGACAGCAACAGACAGTTCAAAATCATATTGAAAATCAAAGTGAAAAATTTGAAATTACAGGCTCATCCAAGTTGTGTGACAACTCATAATGTGACTCAGAAGTGCGCATGGCCGCCATGTGCCTGTATGCAGACCCGACAACATTCAGGTGTTCTCTAGCGAATACCACCTGAGCTGCTTAGTCCTGGGCTGTGAGTACAGGTCATACTAGAGGACAATGAACTCCTGCCACCCCTATGGAGTCTGTTTCTGATTGGTTAGAAACATGCAGACCAGTAGCTGCTGGAGGTCATTTTGTAGGGCTCTCGCAGTGAGCATCCTGTTTCTCCTTGCACAAAGGAGCAGATACCAGTCCTCTTGCTGGGTTGTTGCCCTTCTCCTGGTATAACGGGCTGCAGGTATTGCCTCATGCTACCAGTAGCAACAAGAACACTAAACACAAAACTTGAGAAGAATCAGTCAAGAAGGGTAAGGAGAGTGCATGTGTCTGTGGCCACCATAGACAATCCCAGTCCCTTTGCTTTTGCCTCTCCATTGCACCTCTTTGTCAGTTTAAATTTGATGAAACCAGCTGAAACTGATTCACAATTGCTTAGACAAAAAAACAAATTGGTATTCCTGAAGGTTACCTGACTTGGTGTTATACACTGATGATTAAGTGTTCCCTTAATTTTTTTGAGCAGTTTATATGATGAAAAAAATCCTATAAGAGCCATGCAAACCATTCACTTAGTAGTAACTTCACCATTTGTTATCAGCACTATTTTAAAACCTGTTAAAGAATCAAACTGAATCAGAAACCTGTTTATGTTAATTGTATTGTGCACAGTAAATGATAAGTCACTCTACCTTGTTGGCTGCCTTGTTTAGGGTGGGGGTAAGAATCGCTGTCATGCAAATCCTCTTCACAAATCAGTTTATTAAACCCCCCATCAGAACTACAACTGGACACTTGTTCCCTCTCCATTCTGATTGTTTAGCAGAGATCAGTCAAATGAATGAGTAAGGGGGAGATCAACTGTCAGGACATTGCTTTGTGCTGACTCTTAAAGATACAATGCTGAGCTCATCATAAATTTGTGAGAATCTAATTTGAGTTAAAACTGTTATTCATGGGAAGAGAGAAGTGAAATTTTTATTAGCAATATATAAGATATAATACATTTCACAACTGGTAACAAGACATGGATATACATCACCTGTGAAATTATTTAAGGAAACCACTCAAGTACAGGCCTTAAATTAAACAAATAGGGTGAATTGGCCTAATGTGGGACACGTTTTGCATTTTCTGGGCTATTTTGCAATATGAAGCCGCTACACCAAACCCCCATCCAGTTCCATTCTGAATCTTAATCATACCAAAAGAGAAAAAAAATGCAAATATCATTAATCACTTAAGTTAAATGCAGCGTCCCATGTTCAGTAATTTTACTACTTCCTGTGTTATTGTTGCCAAAACCCTACAATATCGGTGTGGATGTTACATGGCCTCAACCTCAAACAAACAATAAAGTATAATTGTTTTGATGCATTTATTACAAAAACATCAGCCTATATTATCATATCTGCCATGCAAAATTAAATGTTAGCTAAATAAATTTTTGAACCTGCTGTGAATTGCAAAATTAAAATGTTAAAGTATTAAACTGTTTAAAATGTTGTCTAACCATATAACCTTAATAGGCATATTTGAAGACCACATATCAAACACACACACATGCTGATGTTTGGCACGTAATGTTAATATGCCAATGGAAGTTTGGAGTGTTAGTGTACTTAACGTTCCTGCTATTATGAAACACAAGGAACAGCTGCAGCTTGCTCTTTTACAAAACCACATATTTCATAACACTATGCCAAACATGCTTTTGAAATCACATCTTGGTTTGGTTGTGCAATAATATGTGTATGTCAGTAAAAGGGTTAAATCTGTGCTCGTTACATAAACGGCCATTAACTGGTAAGGCATTTTCAAATTCATGTGTCCCTGTTTCCATTAATGGACCCAATCCCAAATATGTCCCTTATAACAATTATCAGTTTAGTCAAAGATAATGTTAAAGTTATTATAGAGATTTAGATAAAGACCTAAGCACAACAGGCAGCTGAATTTGGAAAAGTGTTGACTTACTAGTAAATTTGGGTTGGAAAATTTCATAAATCTAGTGCATTATAGATTAATCCACACCCACCTTTGTTTTTTATGTGTATTCTAAGGCTACTGTCAGCATTTGTCACTGTTGTAGTAGGTCATTATTTGATATGTACACCCTCACAAAGATAACTGTTATTATTATTTTATTTATTTTTTGTTTGCTGAAATATAAAAGCAAAAAAGTATTGTATCATCTCCTGCAGGGTAGCTACTAGCAGTGTACACAGGCATCTGTTAGTATATCACAAAAGGAGTGTAAACATAAAATTAGAATGTTTTCAGGTGAAAAGTGGCAGGAAGAACAGTAAAACTTTTGAGGGCATTTTATTCTTACAGTTTTGAACACATGCTTATGTTTTCTGCCTGAGTAGTATTTCATAAGTGTATTCACACATTATCTTGGCGGCATTTCACAGATCCAGTATAACTCATGAATTTGGCACTTCCCATCATATCGGGTCTTCCAGGGATTTGAGGAACTATATGATACAATCCCACAATCCTCTCCTTCTATTCCATGGTTGTTTGGTTCTCCATCCACCCAGTACCTTAGAGAAATCAAAATCATGGTAACAAGTGATCACGTGTTTTCATCAAATTGATGTAGCAAACTGAAAATAATTAATAATGACCTGTTGTTCATACAGCATTACAAGTATAATACTGCGGCTCATACCTTTGTTCCACCTCAGTGACATTAGTAATCCACACCCATGTCCCTTCTGTCTCTATGTCAGTGAGACCAACCCAGGCTCCATTCTGCCAGGTAATGTCACCTTGCACGTTTGTTACAGTGACACTCACAAATGCCTGTGTAGGCAAACAAAGTGTTGGCAGATTCAGATGTCCAATTTGTAAAATTCAAATATTCAATATATTCTTTCTCATTTATTTTTAACCCACCTGCTCCTCGGGGTTATCGATCACGACCAGATCAGCCCCGTGACTTATGCAGTCTGCTCTGCTGTCTGGCCAATTCTTTCTGACAGTAGAAGACTCCACATAAGAAAAAAAATAGCAGGATGAGTTGTGAAGAATCCATCCAGAGAGGCATTTGCCACAGCTTCCCTCTAGAAGAAACAAAATGCCTGTTGTCACTTTAGGTGTTTTTAGTAGTCTAACTTGAAAACAAAAATAAAATAATAACTTTCATGTCAGCCAAAAAACAAACAAGCATGCATATAAGTAGGTTAGGTATATAGTCGTGTGGTCATAGGCCAATCAAATTCAAGGGTAAACCTGGTGAAAGGGTGACAGGTGTGTCTAAATGTTTGCTGTACCTTAATATTCTAACTTAACAGATTAAATAAAAATTATATTTCAAACACAATACAACTCTGTCTTACCAAAAGCTGATATATTGGACTGCAGATTTTTCTTCTCTGTTCGCAGTGTCTCAATCTGTCTCTGATAACCATCATTGAGGGTCTCATGCTGCTCAACTTGCATCTTTAACAGTGTATGGTTTTGGAGCGCCCTTTCTAAATCCTTCTTGGCCTCCTCTTCAGCCTTGATCACATCGCTGTGGTTGCTGCGGAGGTTGTTCAGCTCACTGATAAGCTGTGTTGCAGCTGAGTGAGAAACCTGGAGGGAGTCCTTGATTTTAGCACCTGAAGAAGAGGTGAGAACACAATGACACAAAGAAACAAAGAACTGTCGAAACTGTGTGAGGTGAATTTTCACACTTATGTATTTGTGTAAAAAAATAAATTTTCCAATGTATATATTTATAATGTGTAATTGTTATGTGTCTATGATTTTCTGTAAAAAAAAAAAAAAGGTTTGTGCACTCTGTTGAACTCCCAATAATTTAATTCAATAGAAGCAGCAATGTTTCGATCTATACAGGATCTTCATAAAGCATTATCAAAGGCTTTGCTAATTAATTTAAACTTACAGTTTAAGTTGAACGACTTTTTATTAACATGCCCAAAAATGTACTGAATTCTAGTTCTGAATGGTGAAATCTGTCATCCTCTAAAGAGTTTTTAACTTTCAATTCTAAAACTTAGGACTGCAGGATATGTGTCTATGATTTTCTTTAAAAAAAAAAAAAAAGGTTTGTGCACTCTGTTGAACTCCCAATAATTTAATTCAATAGAAGCAGCAATGTTTCGATCTATACAGGATCTTCATAAAGCATTATCAAAGGCTTTGCTAATTAATTTAAACTTACAGTTTAAGTTGAACGACTTTTTATTAACATGCCCAAAAATGTACTGAATTCTAGTTCTGAATGGTGAAATCTGTCATCCTCTAAAGAGTTTTTAACTTTCAATTCTAAAACTTAGGACTGCAGGATATGGTTCTTCTTACCATTGCTAACTCTGAGAGACGAGACAGTCCAAGTAACTTCAAACCAGTGCTGATTTATTCAAAGGATCACAGGTAAAATTAACATTACACGCTCAGGTATCTTGCACCTCCAACCTGCTCGCAGGCAGATATAAGATGAAAGGCCCTGAACCCACCAGGCCTATACATTATATCCCCTCGGTTGGGCTAGCCCCATACTACACAGAAACGTCAACCGAGACGTCTCTGTTACCAGCTTTGCAGCTGGTCATAACAGTAGTCAAAACATGAAGAAAATCAATGTGTGTGTGTCTGTTGATTAAGTGGTGTGTAGCTAAAAACATTCTCACACGACCTCTAGTAACATGTCGTGACATTAAACATAAGAACATATTATGGCTAAGGCTACAGTTATACACATCATAATAATAATATTAAACATCCTGTCTGCTGACAGTCATCAACTCTTCTCTCTAGTTATCCTTGACCAGATGTACCCTGTAGAAACTCATAAGCACAGAAAGGCCCCAGGTTGGCTCAGGCTCAAACCCAGAACCTTCTTGCTGTGAGGCGACAGCACTAACCATCACGCCACTGTGCCACCCTCTGGGTATGAAATGTGCTTTATAAATAAAGCTGCCTTGCCCGTGTTCAACAAAGGAAGCTACAATTTCTAAAGCATTCTGAAAAAAGCTAAATCAGCATTAAGCTTCTTGTGTTAGGGGTCAGTTCAGTTTTGTCATATACAGCAAAATTCCAAGGCAGAAGGAAATTAAAATTTTATCATATGAACAGTCGCACTCACATTTAACCCCAACAACTCCAGCAACTATCAGCAGAACAAGGTTCAGCACCCCAAGGCACAGCGTGACCCGTCGACTACATCTATCTCCACCTGTGACATTGTAAAATAAACAAAAATCATTTAGAAGTATGTGTCAGCTATGTGCTGGGTGATAACTATAATAAATGGCATTAAAGCTGCACTCCCTGAGACCTCATAGTAAGACTTGGTCCAATAAATTATCTCCAGCACTGCCCTTCACTTATTCATAATAATAATAACAGTAAATTAATTAAAATCACAGACATTAGAAAATCTTGAAATCATACCTTGGGGAAATATTTCATAGCAAGGGTGAGAATGTCCATCATTGTTGGAGAAAACTGGAGCAGCCACTGGTATAAATGATACTTCCTGCCCATTATCGGTCATCCTCTGTGGATTCTCCATTGTGGTGCTGTGGGCATTGCCAACTGGTCTGTCTGTTTCCTCCTTTTATATCTGCAAAGAAGATGAGTGTGTTCTGAAAGTGAATCCACCCCTAAACAACTGTTGGTTGGTGATGTTGAGTGCATTGCAATTGTTTTCCTAAGAGAATTAGATGTTGCATAGAGAACACAGGGGAAGTACGTGTTACATTGTCGGAGGGTTTTGTGTGTGAGTGTGTGCACATGCTACACTTCTTCAGAAACTCAGGAATGTGTTGGAAGGTTCTACTGACACATGGTACTTTGAGCTGGATGCTACTGTCAGCATGTTAACATGCTGATGTTTAATAGATAATTTTATCAGAGCTAGAAGTCACAACCCCACAGGCCTTACTCCATCATCTGAACTTTGTTGGTTCTCCATCCTTCCAGTATCTTTAGAAAATCAAACCATTCAAAAATATTAAATATTCAAAATACAATTATAATTTTAAAGTATACAATTACTAGAGCATTGCTGCAGCTCTCGCCTTTGATCCACCTCGATGGTATTATTAATCCCCTCTGTGTCTGTGTCAGTGAGACTGATCCTGAGTCCTGAGAGCCAGTTATCACCTGCCAATTTCTCCTCCTGCCCTTCGCTTCCGCTTGGATAACATCACTCTGGCTGCTACCGAGATAGTTCAGCTTACTGATGAGCAGTGTTGCAGCTGAATGAGAAACCTGGAGGGAGTCCTCCCTGAAGAAGAGGTGGGAACACAATGACACAAAGAGCCAAGGAAATGTGTGTGGAGATGTAGTCAAATACCCATTTTTACTAAAATGAACACTAAAGTTGTACAATGTTCACCTTTTGGTTAAGAAGTATGTGACAATTGATTGTATTAGGAGAACATTTTACAAAAATGTATGTCTGACTTTCAAATGTGTAAGTAACACAACTAGATTTGACATAAAAAAGCATATAATTCCTAAATAATTAAAATTTATTTTAAAAAATATGCATTTCCAAATATTCCTATATAATATTTTTTTCTGTGCTTAATGTAGCTCAGGGCATTGTCTAAAATGTGTTTAAAATAACTTTTGTGATATTGTTTTCATAAAAGACAAAAAGCGTCTGTTCAGCTGTTTAATGTGTGAAATTCCACTGAAGAGGAAAAACTTTTTGTCAATTGTCATACTCACATTTAATGCCAATAACAACAGCACCTTTCAGAAAAACCACATTCAACAGTCCCAGACACAGTATAATGCGTCGGGAGCT
The DNA here is from genome assembly GCF_001952655.1 of Monopterus albus. Taxonomy (NCBI): domain Eukaryota; kingdom Metazoa; phylum Chordata; class Actinopteri; order Synbranchiformes; family Synbranchidae; genus Monopterus; species Monopterus albus. Next base: position 581,245 of record NW_018127893.1, on the reverse strand, counting down.
GGGGAAAGTGGGTCCACCTGTAATTGCAGTACATAAAACTGTTTTAATTCACTAAATAATGCTTCCAACAAATAAAAGAAAATGTTTTCCCTCATTGTGTTATCCATTTTCTATACATTGAAAAATTACATCTGAAAAACACAATAGTAACATGACTTTTCAAAAATAATATCTTGGTTCCTCAGTATAATCCAGAGAAAATCTGAATATTCTGTCTAACCTGACTGTACATTATACCAATACATGCACAGTGATTTTACATTACAACAAGCTACAGAAATATAATTATTATCATTGAGGTCTGGCTGCACATTTACCACATTCTAGCATTTTAATAAGCACAATGAATTTGTCCCACGATCTGAGAAACTAAGAAATGGTAAATAAAAAAAAAAAAAAAAAAAAGACACAAAAAACAGCAAATGTGTCAGACACCGCAGGACCTTTCAAACTCATACCTTGTCCAAATATTCCACGAGTATGGAAATGTCTGTCTGCACTGATATTTGCCCTTCTTTGTGGATTCTCCATAGCTGTGCAGTGAACTGCACACTGTTCTGTTTGTCTGCTCTTTTATATCCACAAGACACAGAGTGGGTTCGAGCATGAGTTCCTCTTTGTATTTGTGAACTTACCTCCCTTTTTTAGTTATGCGTGGACGTATACAGTAAGTTCAGGGGACTTATACTGTATAAATTCATGTTACACACGGCTTGCCTCCAGCAAGAATACATCAAGCTGGAAGCTGGCATGCCAAGGCTTTATGATGGGGGAAAGTGTGCTTCTGCTGATGCTCAGTATTTGGCTTACACAATGTTTTACACATTGTTTTTAGTTGTACAACTCAAGATGTCATGTGTTTTATTCAAGAGTAACATTTTTGTTCCACTCATTCATAAAGTTGTGACTGATGGAGTAACCACGCCACTCATGTTAATATATAATCAATGCATTTATTCATGAGTTAATACACATATAAACAATATATTTTGCTACAGAGGACATTTGAGTATCTGTCTTCTCGCCACATCCTGTATGTTGTCTTGTTTGACACGTGAACTAGTTGGGTCCCATTTCACACAGCCATTCCTTAGTCACATCACACTGTCCATCAAACCATGACTTCCTAGGGTTGTCTCTGATCATAAGTGCTGCACAGTTCTCACCATAGGACCCATAGTTGTTGGGTTCCCCTTGTATCCAGTACCTACAGGAAGGCTCAAGTTATACTTTTACTGTAGATGTATTTTTTTGTTGCTGTTGTTGTTAATTATCCGAAATCTGGAATCATGTTACAATATAACTTGCATGTAGAAGTCATTAACAGGTCACCACTGAAAATCTGTCCACTTTGCTACAGCGAAACTGTTTTAATCGCATATTTTTCATATGTGGTGATTTTGAAAAGATTTTAGTCAGTATAAACAGGAAGATTCAACTTGCGCTTTAATGATTGTCCTAATTTTACATCTATTCAAAAAAAACATTTTGTAAGGTTTATGGTCATCTTTGGTTGTGATATTTACATCAGCCCATCTCAAATGCATTACCACAGTATAGGTAAGTTCTAAAGCTCTTACCCTCCATGCTGCAGGGTCACATTATTTACCCACACCCACGTGCCCTCTTTCTGAATATCTGTAAGGCCAATCCAAATTCCTGGAGCCTCAAACCACCATGGTCGACCAGTGCGTTCCACTTTTGGTAGGGTCTCAAAAAGATTTAGCTAGGAAAACAGGGGTGAAGTTTAAGTTATTATTTTATACTAGTGTCAATAATTATAGGCCTTAGAGTGAGTAAGGCCTATGAAAAACATAACATATACAATTACCTTTGGAAAACAATGCAAATGACACTTACTCATTCATGTTCAGTATTTTTTCACACAACTCCTATAGTTTTCTGTCATGACTTAGCTATATGGTCATTTTTATCAGACTGTATTGTGTTATGGTTGTGCCGTCCCTGGTAGGCTAGTGGTTAACGCGTAGCGCTTTCGCCACAGTGCCCCGGGTTTGAATCAGGGTTGCGTCAGGAAGGGCATCCAGCGTAAAACACGTACCAAATGTCAACATGTGAGTCGTCAGTGAAGGCGACCCCTAAACGGGAAAAGCTGAAAGTGACTTCCTTTCTTTTATTGTGTTATGGTTGAGCTTTAGTGGACTGTATCATATGTGTTTCTGCTATTTTGTCCACTTAATTAAGTTAGATTTAACTCTAATTTGACAGTGTAAATGTGAATTAGATAATACACAGCATTGTAATTGTATTATTATAATCGTTAATTTGAATCATTATAAAACATTTGGGATTCTATTTTACATTGTTAAACTTGTGTTGATAATCAAATCAATTTTTACTTACTACTTTTATTACTTATTTCTTTTAAAGCCAATGGTGTATCTCCAGCTGGGTTTTGGTGGGCTGAGTCAAAGGACTAATAATGACTTTGTTTTCACTGTTTTCTAAAAGCAGTGGGTCCTGAAACTGAGAAGTTTTTACATAAATTGAACATGAAAACATAAAAAGTATCCCTGCCTATTTACTCCATCCTTCCCCTCTGGTTTACAGTGTGCTAGACCCACCTGCTCGTCCCAGTTGTCAATCACAGCCAAATCTGCCCCACGGCTGATACAGTCCGCTCTGCTGTCTGACCAGTTCTTCAAGGAACTGAGCCCTACTTTAGCATGAAAGTAGCATGATGTGTTCAATAACAACCATCCTGGATGGCATCGTCCACAACTTTCCCCTGTTAAAAAAGGAACATTCACAACAAGAAGAAATTGTCTGATTCCAGTATGCAATAAAGATGTATGTAATAACTTCTCACGAATATTAGATGCATTTGACAGTAGTGCTGCTCTCTCCGCATGTAGTGTCTCAAGCTGCCTCTGAAGGCTGTCACTGAGGGTCTTGTTCTGCTCTAAATGCAGCTTAAGTTGCTGATGACCACTGAACGCTTTCTCTAATGCTTGTTTGGCCTCTTCTTGAGCTTTGATAGCATCACTCTGCAGTATCTGAAGCTGCTTCACCTCCATGATGAGTGTCTGTATGGTCATTTGGTGGGGAGTAGATTCCTCATTGACTTTGCCACCTGTGATTAACAAGTAAGAAGGTCACCTTTTTAGTCCTCGTAGGTGATAATCAGAATACAAATTACTGTATATACCCATTCATATCAAATCTAAGTAATACTGTAAGCTCGGTAAAGGTTTTTCATAGATTTGGTTGTGAATTGTTTACGAAGGTGTACTCCAAACTGTCTCTAAACAAGTGATTGTCAAGATTCAGCACCTTCCTTGGATCAGTTATACTCACAGTAAATTCCAATAACAACAGCAGTTAACAACAGAATCGTGTTCAGCAGCCCCAAACACACGATAATCAGCGGATACAGTGGAAGACTTTTGGACCCAACTCTGACTGTGCGCATACATGCTGAACAAACAAATGCTTTGATGTGAGCTCAGTGTGAACAACAAATCATAAGGCTATAGCTTTAGCAAAATTATAATGAGGGCAGTTTGAAAACACAAGCCTACCTTTGGTTCCTGTATTATGGTGAAATGATTTTTCCTCTGTGCTGTAGTCATTTGAAATCATGGCTGGATATCCCTCTGGTTGTCAAGTTTTATTCTGCGAAATCTTCCTAGTGTCACTTTTATCTGTGTGAGGCAGCTGCTCTGTCAACATTACAAAACTGTGTTTGTGAGCGAGAGCTGCAGTCCCACTAACTGCTCCCTCTTATGAGAAAATGGCCCCTGAAAGTCTTTAAATAGTTGTCATTGTTATTTTAGGCTTTTAAGGAAAGCCCTGTTGATTAACATAATGAGAAGATCAGTGAATGTACAGTACTTTAAATGTGACACAGTCTAGTTAATAATGTTATTCATAGTTTAAAAAAATGCTCTGGTACCTTCAAATGTGCATAGCAAGAGATGATGAAGTTAAACTTCACCTGCTGCTCAACTATGCCGTTTATTTCTATGAAGGGGAAAATATTAAAATATGCCTGTAAAATATTTCCAAAACCTTTAGACAAGGAGTCTGTTTAATTTCGCAGTTTCCGGGTTTGTTGTTGCCTGTCAGTCAAGTGTCAGAGTCCACCCCATTTCAAACAATACTGCAGTTGTTTATTTGTTAGGCAGATTTATTGTAGTTGGTTTGTATTTCCATGACAGGCCAGGATTGCCAGGCGGCGCTGTGCTTTCCTTAGCCAATTCAAGCGTAATGTTACCGGAAACGCACTCTCCTGACTTTCATCGTAAAATTGACATAACACGCCAAATAATAAGCGTTTTATTCTGAAAATTCAACTAGCTGACTGGACGTCTTCATTTTTTGTTGTGTTGTACTTGACATTGCTGCAACTACTGTAGTTGCACGCACTTTGCTGTGTTGTATTTTTCCCCACTGTATACGTAAAGTAGCTTTGAGGTATCTGGTTGTACTTGTACTTTGACAGGGTCTTTAATAGTCGACACGGGTAACAGGCGCGTGTACAGTTTTATAGGAGTCTTTCAGGTAGAGTTGTATAAGGCCTGCTCGGGTTATTTCCATCACTACCGCTGGCTGACGTTAGCCCTAAACAGAAATGTCACTGGAGGACTATGAAAGACATTTCGACTCACTAAATTCAGATTTGGGTGGCGGGTCTGTGCTCAGTGAGCGATCAGCGTCGGGGACGTTTAATGGCGAAGAGGAAAAGTTACATTACATTCCTATCCGGGTCCTCGGGAGGGGGGCGTTTGGTGAAGCAACTCTCTATAGAAGAACAGAGGTAGGCTATCTCCACATCTCAGCACAGATTTATGTTTTAAAACAAAAAAAAAAAAAGCATGGAATACACATTATGCCATGCAACAATCTCGGCTTACTTCATGCAGACTTTGCTCTTGAAACAAGGTGACTGTCAGTGTAACACCAACAACAAGGAAGACACGTATTAATCAAGTTCAGAAGGCCCCCACAGCTTTTTCTTGAACAAACATGTACTCCTGTATTCTAAGATGCTGCAGATGGTAAAAATATACACATACAGGTGTATCAGAAATGTCTTGTTAACGGTGTTTTCATAGTTGAAATGAGTTGTGGTATTCTGACTGGTCAGCAGAACCCCTCTGTTTTCATACTCCTGTGAGAAATTCTTGAGAGAAAAAGATAAATGACTTTCCTATACCTTGCTTCTTTATCCTGGAATATAACTGGATGCACATACTGCAGTATATGGTTTGCAGTTGCGACTCCTCTATGAATGTGTTTTGAAATAATTATATATTATAAAACCTTGTTCTTCTGCATCAGTGAAGATTTTTCTTGTCTGTCTAACCTTTAGTAGGTAGTTATAAAAGTAGAGAAACGTAGTGTACTTTTTCTCATCTGGTGAGACAAATGTGGAGCCTATTTTTGGGCGCTTAGTACTATTTAATAAGATGTTCCCTCTGGCTTCCCTATAGGACAACTCTCTGGTGGTATGGAAGGAGGTGGACCTGAACTCGCTCTCAGAAAAGGAGTGCAGAGATGTCATGAATGAAATAAGCATACTCTCCATTCTGGAGCACAATAACATCATAGCCTACTTCAATCACTTCATGGATAGAAACACTCTGCTCATTGAATTGGAGTATTGCAATGGTAAGAAAATAGTGTCAGTGTCCACTGAAGATTAGTTGAAATGCTGTTCAGTTGTGACAGAACATTAAATGGCCTTATCATCACAGGAGGAAATCTGTATGATAAAATCAACCAACAGAAGGGGAGACTTTTCAGTGAAGAGGTATGAGTGCAACATTGCAGGCCATTAGTTTCATACAGTACAGACTATTACACATTTACATTCAACATTTTTCTTTAGGTGGTCATATGGTACCTGTACCAAATAGCCTCCGCAGTGTCATACATTCACAAGGCTGGGATATTACACAGGTTAGATGTTCAGCCCATTTTCATGCCCTTATTGAAGATGTCTGGCAGTGACTTTTGTAATGGAACCATGGTGTTTTTCCTGCAGAGATATCAAAACTCTGAACATTTTCCTGACCAAGACTGACCTCATGAAGCTGGGCGACTACGGACTTGCTAAGAAGCTAGACTCTGAGTTTTCAATGGCAGAGACTGTAAGTTGTGATTTTATCCTCTACCCCCAATATGAGCTGGTACATATTAACCGAATGTTACACAGTGGTGAAATACTGTCTTCACTCTTGGTGTAGTATTAGTGTGGGTTTTGAGTTTGTGTATGCTTTTTATTGTTGCCTTACCACTTTGTAACTGAGGTATAACAATAGTTTAGTGCATCACAGCAAACAGTGAGATGAAAAGGTACACTGTAAAGGTAACTTTGACTGTGTACAGTTAATATTCTGGATGAGGCGGCTGTTTGTATCCAGGTAGTAGGGTTGATCACAGACTAGATGAGGCTGCGGGTGTTTGGCAAATATACTTTGCAAATACTTATTTGAGCTCCATTGGCATGAGATACATGTTTTATAAATTTTCTTCTTGTGCTTTTTTTCTTCTGTAAATCCAGTGTGTGGGAACTCCATATTACATGTCACCTGAATTGTGCCAGGGAGCAAAGTATAACTTCAAATCAGACATCTGGGCCATGGGTTGTGTACTTTTTGAAGTCTTAACTCTTACAAGAACATTTGATGCAACGGTAGGTCTCCTAGAAGTAATTGACTTAGTTGTGTTAATCAGAAAATGTGATTTTTTTTAATGTCCAGACTTAATAAAACATTTTTGTTTCTGTCAATAAAGAACCCTCTGAACCTCTGTGTGAAAATAGTCCAGGGAAACTGGACAATGGAAGTGAACTCAGATGTTTATTCATCTGCGTTGATCGAGCTGGTGTATGAGTGCCTACACCAAGTGAGTGAGATGAATAATCAGAGGACGGTGGTGTTTCTAATAATTGTCAAATAAAGAGTTTGATACCAAAGGTAATACTGCATGAGGAACAAAAAGCTATTCTTGTGATGTGATCCAGGAGCCTGCAAAGAGGCCTACAGCGGAGCAGATTCTGGACCAGCCATTTATCTCCTGCTGCCGACAGTAAGTTGGCTGAAAGAAAAGAAAGTTTTTAGATTTTGTTAATAAGAAAACATTTTAGATTCTGTGGGATGCAGTCTAAATGCCCATAACAACTTTGTTCTCTGTTAGGGAGCTTGAAGAGCGCGTTGCCTTGCTGAACTCCTCAATGAAGAAACCAAAGTAAGCTGTTAACACTTGGTTCATATTCTACATTATAAAAACCTGTCTCTTGTGCCTTAAGTATGAGTTTGGGTATATAACTGATTTGTCGTCCTGACTCTACCATAGGCTGAGTACAGTGAACGAAACCTCTGTTGCTGTGGTGACCACACGCTCAAGGGAGGTGTACTTCTGGGGAGGAGGGAAGTTTACTCCCCAGAAACTGGACATGTTTAAAGGAGGCAGCAGCGCTCAACATGTTTGTGCTGGAGAGAGTCATTTTGCAGTGGTGACAGTTGAAAAGGAGCTATACACCTGGGCTGTGAGAATCTATCCATTACTCGGGCACAGGTATACTGAATCTAAAAGCTCTTGTGGTTCACTACAAGAAACTGTCTCAATTCTCTATTCAGAATGTTCAAGGAGGTGCCAAAATGGTGGGCCAGCTGGGACACGGAGACCAGGCCTCATACCGGCAGCCAAAGAAGGTGGAGAAGCTTCAGGGGAAGGCCATTCGACAGGTGGCATGTGGGGCTGACTTCACTGCTTGTGTCACTGGTGGGTGAGGAACTCTTCCTGTGAAAACAAGAACTTACGGGAGAAAATGTAAAGCCACATTTTTTTTATAATTAACCCTCTGCTGCTGCTTTTGTAGATGAAGACCAGATGTACATGTTTGGTTCAGACTATTATGGATGCATCGGAGTTGAGGGCGAGCTTAGCATGGAGATTTTGGAGCCAGTGCTTCTGGAGTTTTTTGAGGAGCGGCCTGTCCGTCAGGTTTCCTGTGGCGACAACCATGTGGTGGTTCTGACTCAGAGTGGAGACATCTTCTCCTGGGGTTGCGGAGAGTATGGTACGCAGGGTTGCTGTATGTGCTGTCAGTAAGCCTCTCACAAGTTGTTTTTGCAGTTACAACTGTAGCCACCGGGTGGAGAAAGTGAGGTGGTTTGCATTCTTGTGAAGGTGATCTTTCATAAATTTCCTCAAATTTGGCACAAATGTCCACTGAAATTCAAGGATGATTACATTTTGGTGGTCAGAAGTCATACTGACCTCATATCTGTCCCATTCCCATCAATTTGACTGGTTAGCAGAGGGATACAACCACAGAGTAGTAATTCTAGTTTAATTTATTCAGAATATTTTAAGAAAATTTTGCTCTGCTTTCCTGTTGCAGGGCGTCTCGGCCTGGAATGCGAGGATGACTTCTCTTCTCCAATGCAAGTAAGATGTTGCTCCCTGATCTGGTATATTCTTGACTGTCCTAAAGTCATACAGGTGCCAATTAGATACAAAGTGTTTCAAGGAATATGATAAATATAATAAAAGTTCTGTCTGTTTTTTTTATTTTCTCAGGTGGAGATCCCTAAAGGTGCCACCATCTCCTCAGTGTCATGTGGCAGTGATGGAACCTTCTTTTTAACAGAAACTGGCAAAGTCCTAGCATGTGGAAACAATGAGTTCAACAAACTGGGTCTGAACCAGGGAATCTCTGGCATCAAAAACCATCCTGGAGAGGTACTGGGCTATACCTATGGGACTGTAATAAGATAGTTGATGCAGCTATGTTTATACATTTTTCCTGTATTCTACACCAGGGTTACCAGGGAATCCCATACATTACCACACTGACCTTGGTAAAGCAGCTGTCAAGGTTCAAGATCCAGGTCATAGCTCCAGGGAAAACCCACACAGTTGCAATTGATGGTACTCAGAAAGAGGATGATACTTCTCCTGTAAGATAAAGGTGTCACAATTTGAAAGAAATGTTATGTCATGTGACTTCTGGTTTTGCAGGACGTGGTCGGCTGATTACCTTTGGCTGCAACAAGTACGGACAGCTGGGTGTGAAGGACTTTAAGAAACACCAAGGTGTCCAACTCCTGGTTGGACCCTTCGGAGGGAAGATAGTGACCAAAGTGTCTTGTGGAGATGGCTTCACCATTGCAGCCACTGAGGGTAAGAACACATTGTACATTTATTGAAATAAACATCTATGTTTTTTCGAGTTCATGTCAAGGTTTGTGCAGTTTCACTTCGTGCTGGAATCGATTTCCCAATACCTTTGTTTTTGTGAGTGTATCATCATCTATTTTTTTTGTTTCTCTTGCAGACAATCACATCTTTGCATGGGGAAATGCAGGAAACGGGAGACTTGGGATGCCTGCTGATAAAGGATTTGGTTCAGAGGTTTGCCCCGCCATGCCAAGGCCCATCTTTGGTTCCCTTCACCACGTACCAGACCTCTCCTGCCGTGGTTGGCACACCATTATCATAATGGGTTAGCAATGAGAACCAGACACTTGCACATTTTATGGTACAAGCAGGCAGCTGTGAAATAAATACATTTTCTTCTTTACAGAAAAAGTACTCAACTCCAAGACTATACGCTCTAACAGCAGTGGAGTATCAATCGGTAGTGGTAAACACTGTTCTTTTGTCACTGATTTGTATGTTGATTCAATTTGTTTGCCTCTAGAATAAGTCTACACTGTTGGTGTTAATGTCTGTGTGTAAATATAGGAGTGGGCCAGGAAACATCTACATCAACAGTGGATATGGACATAGAACCTGGTTCTGAGACAGAGAGTCGAGATAGGGGTCTTGGTGGTACACTGGAGGCTAATACGGAGGAGTGCTTCACAGGGACCTCGATGATGTTAATGGCAAATCAGACTGGAGACAGCTCCTGCCCTCTGTGGCTTAGAAAGGTTGGTTACTACAAAAATTCCAGGGACCAGTGAAACCTTTGTTTGAATCATACATTTGAATGGAGCGTTGCATTGTTCTAATTCAGGAAGATTCCTGTTCTACAGGAGCTTGAGGATGCAGAATTCATCCCGATGCCAGAAGACTCCGAGCCATGCACTCCTGACCAGCTCTCTTCTTTCTCTGAGAGCGTCACTCTACCTTATGAGGAATTGAAAGAAATGACGGCTGCAGCTGCAGCAGTCAGCAGTAGGAAAGACCTGCCGGTAAAACTGACGCTGTTATTTGCACTGATCAGACTAATTATGAAATCCAAACTTTTAAACTTTCACAATACTGCTGCTCACATCCACTTTCAACCTCTTCCTCTCTGGTTGTCTCCACAGACTAAACGAATGGACTGTGATGAAGATAATGGACTGGAGGAGTCTGATGTCTGCAAAAAAGGAGAATCGGGTGTATGTTGCAATGCATGTAGAGAGGTCATACAGGTATATCCACACAGTGCAACTCATGAACTAATGAGAACATCTCATTGCTGCAGCATCCAACCTCACTTTTATTTTGCAGCTGCGAGAGACAGTCGCTCGTCAAGAGATGAGGATCCAGATGCTCGAGAAGCAGGTGAAGCATTTTTCCCAAAAGCTGCCCGTGCACCTCAAAGCCTGCTTTGATTCATGAACATCCAGTAAATAGCAGCATACTGTAACCTGTGTTCTTGTCATCCCCAGGTCAGTGACCAGCAGAAGGAGAATGAGAGGCTCTGGGCAGCAATCAATCGTTCAGCGCTACGGGAAGCTGGGTGTGACAATAATGGAAACCATCAGTCTGAGCGTGTGCCTGGGGATGGAGGAGGAAGAGCAAGTGGATTCACAAACCATGGGAACAGATCTGCAGGGGCCAGTGTGTGAGGCTCTACCTGCAGAGTTCAATATCGTGGGAGAAGTGTCAAAACTCTTAGCACATAATGAATTAAACAAACTGGTTAAATAGGAAGTGAAGGTGCAGAGAGTGCATACTCAAAATGGTGATGTTGCAGTATACATGTTTTGGCATAGCGTTGCATGATTACTTTTAATGCATTTATAATACTGTATAATACCTTGGACACTCTCTTATGCACACTTGTGTTCACCTGGGTGGGGTGATCTAGCTAATTTCTCCATAGACTGAAATGTTGGCTGGATTCAACATAAAGCATTGGACCTTGACAGCGGCGAGAGACAATCTGATTATAGTGTTGCTCTGCAATGTGAATGTTAAGTCCATGTGTTATTACTGTTGACCTTTAGTGATGTCAGCATTGAGACTTCACTCCTTAGTGCCTCAGTTATAAGTGTTATTTACATAACAGGTGAGATCAGCGTATGCAAAAAGGAAACTCTGCCAGTTCATCCAAAGTTAATGTTTCTTTATCTCAGATGTTGAGATGTGTGAAGATTGGCAGCCACCATGTTGTCATGTTGACACCATCTTCTAATGTGAAAACATAGCTGTATTGTGTATCACTTTATTTTTATATTAATTTCATCTGATATTTTTAAGTGCCAAAAATGTGCCAAATACAATACAGTCTCAAAATCCTTCCATATTTATCAGATGTTAGCTGTTATAAACATATTCTAATTATTTCATGCAAATATATAACTTTCACATTTGCATGTTTTATTGTCATATAAAAGTATTTGTGAAAAATGAAAACTACTGATTCATTTTTTTTTAAGTTGGTTACTTTTTTTTTTTTATCACATTCTTTGACTCTTGAATTCTTGTCTGTTTATCAAATGTAGGTCTAGCTTTTTTGTGCCATGTATGAGCACTTGAACAGTTTTCTTTAAATGTGGACAACATACTCTTGAACACATTTAAAACACAGCTGACTTTGCAGCTATAATGTTATTGTTTTATTATTGCATATTTTAAAACATTTTATCTGTCTTTGGTACATTCTAAAATGTTGTGCCATATTTTGCATCATTTGTGAAAGTAAATATCTAAATGCACTTTTTGTGTTTGAGGTCCATTGGTTTTGTTTATTGGTATGTTGTAGATATTTTCTGTGTGTGTGGGTATGTAAAACCTTTTGTCATAATTAACGTACAAGCTGTTAACTCTTCATTGACCTTTTAGATGTCATTGGTGTAATACTGGCAGTATTTCCATGCAGTAATATGAAATGTCAAGGTGCCTTAGCAACCTATGGAACTAACAGTTGTGTAATTATGACAATGCTTTAGGTGATTTTATTTATAGTGTGCTAACAGCATTTAAAACAGGGTTACATTTTTTACAGCATTTTACTAAATTATATGGAGATATCACAGTGCTGCTTCCAGTTTTGTGCACAGCCATAAATAAAACTAACCACTGTTTTTGTTATGCATACATATTCAATATTTCCCACAGTGCAAGCTGCTGTATAATGTAACACACTATACTTGTAAAGAGTCAAAGCTACCTCACACAGTTCTATTTATTTTAAGGGGCTATATTTAAACATTGTGGACAAAAGGCCTCACAATTTTTCAATAGGGATTAAATTAAACAATTCAGAGACTATTGACAATAACAACAGGGTCATTAGTGACTTGATGTGCTGACAACCAAGGATTTGTTATTCACATGGCCCAGGGTCAAAAGTGTTTGGGTCCTTTGGGTAGGCTCTGGACCCTTTTGACAGTGACATGCCCAGCTGGTAGCTGATCCTGATGCAGATTGTTTGTGTTTGCTTTGCCGTTCTGCCTTTTGTTCTGTTTTTGTAAAACCTGAATGAAAAGATACAAACAGAAAAACAGAAAATACACAAACTATTACATTAAAGTTAAAAACTGGGGAAAGAAGTTCAAAATGAAGACACAAACGCCAAAATATCCTGAGTTTTAGTCCCTAGTGTTAGTTGAGCCCAAAACACTGAATCTCGCATTTACGACAATACAACCAATAGCGTCTTTTGATTAGTTTGCCCTGCCTATGCCTTTCAAATCCAACAGCCCTCATCTGTAATACAACTGTAAGAGCTAGCATGTTACTAGCATACCTCTGGAGTCTTGCTTCTGGTGTGGGTTTTCCAGAACTCCTCCATGGCAGATCCCTTGGTCCTATTAGCATAGGAGTTGAAGACTTGACGATGTGAATTTTTCACTTTTTTACAGATTTGGACATGCTTTTCTAATCTTTCACTTGCAAACTTTCTGCCACAGGTTCTGCAGGGAAGAAGCTGGAAGCTGATGTCTGTGCTATCCATGAGTCCCAGCTCTCCCTGCTGTGGTCTGGTGGAGTGAGAGGGACTAGAAACTGTCACATCCAGTGGCATCACACCTGCTTCTTCCCAAATGCTTACATCAATTTCAGCCCCTTGCTTTTTCTTTTGTTGTTTAATATCCTCCTTTCTTCTATCCTCCATCAACATTTCTCTGCTTTTCACTAGATCTGTCCTTTGCTGCTCAGACAGCCTGGTTTTCATCTGAGCCCTTCCCCTCTCTGCTTGTCCCCAGCGGTGTCTCTCCTCCTCACTTGCAGCAGCATCAGCGCTGTCCCTCTGGATTTTTTGTCTTAGTTTTTCCTCAAGTCTCCACAGTTTCTCCTGTAGCATGAGCTGTTTTGCATGAATTGCTTCAGCCATCTGCATTTCTCCACTGGACAGTCCTTGTAAGTCTTTTCTGGGATCCCGGGATCCAGTTATCTGTTTGATGCCATTAGAATGATGTTCTTCTGCTGATAAAGGGTCTCTTGCTGAAATAACCATTTTTTCAAACTCGTACACATCATGCGAGTCTTGTGTCCTGGGGTTAAGAGGCCTTCTGTGGCTAACAGGCTTGCTTGGAAATGACCGGTCTTCTCCAGCTGCACTCCTACCAGGTACAACACCATGTTGTTAACAATGGGATACATTTTTTTTAAAAAAAGGCGATGAGCCCGTTGTCTCTTGTAGAACTTTAACAAAGCACTGCTGAGATGGCATTTCTTGATATTCAGGGATGTCAGTTAACATTAACGCTAGTCAAATGAAAGAAGTCTGTCATAAAAAATCTACTTACCAGTGCAAGTGCTCCATTTGCAGTTGACTAACTTTCCCAATGCTGTAAATATTTTCAAATACTCGATGACTTCTTGTGTGCTCTCTGAATTAAACGTAATACTGAATTTAGGTACCTAAATGCAAAATTGCCATTAGAACTGCAGAGCCTCAGTTTCCCAGTGTTTACATTTGCTGCTTAGAAACCAAGCATCTGGAGCGCACCCTTCTTCTTCTTCTTCGCTCAGGTTTTAAAGGGTGTTCTGTGATTGGTCCGTTGCTACTTCCGGATACAGAGTCCCGTATGTTTCAAAACAGAGGTATTTCGGAGTCCGCTAGTCTTCTCAGAGCTTCCTAAAATATTCAGGTGAATTATAGTATAGACATTAAGCTATCAGGTACTTGCACAGCCCGAATATGGCGCTAGATTTGCAATTTATCTATGTTGCTGGTCATTTCAATACAAATGAATTGTGTTAGCATATCTTGTAACGTTGCCCCTGCTATCTATGTATATGGTAGATTCCTAAGAGCACAACGTTACAGCAGTCAACTATCGCATGTCTTGTTTTTTCCTAGGTCCACTATGTCTAATGAAGACTTAATTTCAGTGGATTATGAGATTTTTGGCAGAGTGCAAGGTGTATTCTTTCGGAAATACACTCAAGTAAGTTTCACATTGATGAGCAAGCCTTTATATTCCCCAGACCCCACCCCCCCAAAAAAAGATAATTAACATCATTTTATTGGCTTTTTTGAATGTTTTCACCCGCATATCCTGTTCTTCGTGAGCGGATGGAGTTCATGCTGGTTTATGAAGAATGAGCAAAACTCCCATCAGTTGGCTTTCTTGGATGCCTGCTAATGGAGACCAGCTGAGGCTGCTGAAAGCTTTTGCTGAAAGGCTCCTGCATAATATTTTGAATATCATTTTGCATTTATTTTATTATGCACTGTACTTTCCCCCTACTGCACACTGTATTTATCTAAAAGTGACATGAGATCTGACTGTCAAGAAGCACTCAATATTTTCTGTAGAGCTCATCTTATTCATATAATTTCACATTTATTCCATCCCAGCCATATTTCCATCATGACTGTCTTTCATTTTTCAGGCAGAAGGGAAGAAGCTTGGCCTGGTTGGCTGGGTCCAAAACACGGGTGCAGGAACTGTCCAGGGGCAGATACAGGGTCCTCGCAGCAAGGTGATAGAAATGCAAGAATGGCTGAAATCCACTGGGAGCCCCAAGTCACATATAACCAAGGCGGAGTTCAAGAATGAGAATAGAGTTGACAGCCTAGAACACTCTTCTTTTAAAATAGTAAAATAAAATAATCCATATTTTGTCTGTAATATTAACTTTAAAGAAGCTGTTTTATTTATTTAGTCTTTTATTTATTTGTTGGTATGCAGCTCATGTACTCAAATATGTGTGTTAGGACTCCTTACCTTG
Organism: Monopterus albus; assembly: GCF_001952655.1. Lineage (NCBI taxonomy): Eukaryota > Metazoa > Chordata > Actinopteri > Synbranchiformes > Synbranchidae > Monopterus > Monopterus albus. The sequence goes on along the minus strand of NW_018127893.1, from coordinate 565,870 downwards.
TACAGTATATTGAATTACATTAATAAATGGAAACATCCTTTCAACAGCCTAATAACACAAATATGTGTATATTTGATCATTTTAATTTAGAAATGGTATATCAGCTACAGCTCAAAACATTACATTTAGAGGGACATGACCGAGTTGAGTATCACAGTTTCAGAGGTAACCACATTATTTAGTAGAGACTTAGAGAACTGTAAATCTGTTAGAAGGGGACATTTGCAACTGGTATGCCCTTGAAATCTGTCACCATAATGGGACTCCATAAAACTGGCTAAAGTCAAGGCTTGATCAATGACCATATTCTCACTAGTTGCATAATTGCAAAAAAGCATGTAGAATGAGTTTATCCTCCGTTTGTTTTACTGCTTGATTTCAATGAGGGAAACACTCACAAAGACCAAGTATCCCAAAATAAACTGCCAGATTAAGCCTATTAGAATCATTTTGTTCAGGTCCAACTTCAAATCAAATGGTCATGTCACAGCAGAGATTCCAAAGAGCTGTCTTAGATTTAGAATAGTCTTACTGGGTGCTGATACACTGAAATTGAGAGATCCTATAAAACAAAGAAGAAAGAGACATATTTGCTTTTTCAAGCTTTCAGGCATGTGTGCCAGCTTCTTTGTTGTATCAAAGCACCCATTTCACAGAAGACATGTTGTAAGAAAAGGTACAGGTGTAAGTCAGTAATGATGCTAAATTCTCTTTAGCTGCTTTGCTGTATTGTGCCTACTGAGAAACATCTGTGCTTTTGCTATAGTGACAAGTGAAAATGTCTGCTGTGAAAAAGGCTTTATTAAGTTGATAAAGTTTTCAAGGCTCACTAGTCTTATAAAGAGAGGGAAGATAACAAAAGAATAGATGATATTGATAAGACCAAGACTGGCATATAAAATTAACACCTGTACACTTCTTAATATGCAGATCTAATCAAGAAAAATGTGATTGAAATAAAGCCCTACATGTGCAGCATATGAAATTAGTACTTAGAGGCTAAATTTAAGAATAGAATAGAATAGAATGAAGAAAAAAACACATGGATAATATAATTACTTAGAGGCTAAATTTAAGAATAGAACGAAGAAAAAAAACACGGATAATATAACAGCAGGTAATGAAATACTGTACACTGTTTATAAAGACATGAGATAACACTTTCCGTACAGTAGGTGGCAGTATGCACGTCAACCGTTGGCTGCTATCCGCTAACAACAAAAAGAAAAAGAAGACGACTGTCAATCCTGGTAGTCCTTCGCACCAGAAGATGGCGCCGTTAACTTTCGCTGTTAGCTGCAACGGCATCTCTTTTTGCTTCACGTTGACTGTAAACAGTAGCTCAGTTTATTTTAGCATGGTTTTCTGTTGCTTGTCAAACCCGAGTGTTTTGTTTTTTTAATATGTCGCGGTCAAAAAGTTATCGTTGGATCTCATGCAGCTAGTTAGCCACCGTTAGGGTAATGTGACTGGGCGTTAGATAGCAACAGGCAGCGGGTTAATGTCCGCTGTTACAGATCATTACCTTGCAGTCTGTCAGGGCACATAAGAGACAAACCATACCAAGAGAACTGAATTTAATAAACACAATGATTAAGTGTTTGCCTGAAGAGGTTCAGGGAAAACTTCGTACCGGGGTCGCCATCCCCTCTCTTCAACAGTGCGTAGAGGAGCTCGTCCTAAACAGCATCGATGCCGCGGCGACCTGTGTGGGCGTCAGGATGGACATGGAGGCATTTAAAGTACAGGTAATCGACAATGGTACTGGGATGAGCTTTGAGGATATGACATGCGTGGGAAACAGATACTACACAAGCAAATGCAACTCTGTTGAAGACTTGGACAACCTCAGGTGGTACGGTTTTAGAGGGGAAGCCTTGTCAAGTATCGTGTCTCTAGCCACACTTGTTGAAATCTCCTCCCGGACGAGATCATCAGTGAAAACGCACGTCAAAATCTTCAAGGATGGCAAGGGCTTGGATGCATTTGAAGCAGAGATGACTCGACCCTCTGCAGGAACAACTGTTATCATTTGTAACTTCTTCCACAATATGCCAGTCCGGAGGAAGAGGATGGATGCTGTCCTGGAGGGTGAAAGGATCAGACACAGAGTAGAGGCTATTTCTTTGGTGCATCCCTCTGTATCCTTTACCCTTAAGGATGACTGCACAGGAGCCATGATGGTGCAGCTCCCTAAAGCCAGAAACACCTACCACAGGTTTGTACAGATACACAGCCTTGGGCGTGCACAGAAATTGGGAGAAATCAGCTACACACATGGGCAGTTTGAAGTGACTGGTTACGTTGGCAGAGAGGGCCACTACAACAACAGCTTACAATTCCTGTATGTAAATGACCGACTTCTGATGAAAACACGGATACACAAGCTGCTGAACTTTCTTCTTCGCAGACTGAGCAGTTCAAATCAGAAAAATGACTGCCCAGAAGGGCAGTCTGCTATTGGGAGTCCAAAGCACAAACGAAGCCAAGACCTGCACGGAGTATATGTAATCAATATCAAATGCTCTTACTCAGAGTATGACATTTGTCTTGAACCTACCAAGACTTTGATAGAGTTCAAAGACTGGGATGGCATTTTGCTCTGCATAGAGGAGGCAGTGAGGGTATTCCTGAGCAGGGAGAACATGGTGGCTATAGTCTCTCAAGATGACTTGGATGATGCATCTCCAAACTTGTTTGCTGCTGACATTACAGAGCAAGAAGGGAGCACAGGTGTTCAAGCAGCTAGCAGTGCTTCCACACTGGATTGCGCTATCGGAATAAAACTGGCATCTGACTCTGTTCATCGTAGGAGCAAAGATGACTGTGAATCTGAGAACAGTGTTTGCCAGGAGTCAGACCTCATTGAGGACAAAGAAGAGACTGAACCAGGACAGAAAAGAATAACTGCAGATGAATTGGAGAAGAGAAAAAGTGAAGAAAACATAAAGAAAAAATGTAGAGCCAAGCCACAGTGTGATCTGACTAGACTGGACCCTGTTTCTGAAAATAACATTACTGAAGAAGAGGAGCTAATACTAAGTGAAGCTGGGGAAGGCTCTCAGAGTTTATGTATGTCAGGTTCAATCAGACAACTAGAACATGAAAAACTAGAACTTTCAAAAGAAACAGAGACACAATTCAACAGTACTACCTCAACCAGCAACATGACTTCACTAGACAGCATCACTCAACAAATTCAGCCTGATTTAAACAGAAATTTGCTAATATTACCTGAATGCAAGTGTACAGGGGGATGTGGACCCACTTTAGTAAGGAATAGAAAGATCAGTCTGTCTGATCCATACATTCATGAAAGTCTGGAAACTTGGGACATGTCTCAGATCAGTAGGTCAGTCTTTCAGAGGCAAAATGTAGCACAGAAATGGGAGGAGAGATCCTTTGCATCAAAGCGCAGAATTTCACTGGATGCAGGCCATGACGGATCTTTTCAGAAAGTACCCAAAGACTCTGCTTCTGTTAATCCCTCAAATAATCCCAGAACTGTACCTTGTCAAAAGCTGTCTTTATCTAATGAGTTTGGCTCTCTTGACAACTTTAGGAGAGTATTTGGTAAATCTGACAAAATAAAAATATCCTCTCTTGAGAGTTATTTACAGAACGATGCCAGATTTCATCAGACAGATAACCCCTCTTTGAATCCCCAGCACTTGTCAGTTAGCCAGTTAGATCAGCAAAATGGTGATGTTAAAGAAGCATGGGGCACCCTTCGAAGCCCACCAACCTTCTCAGCTTTCACCAGGCTAAAACAAGTCTCAAGTCTGATTAGAGGTAAAAGGTCTTTGGCAGCTAAACTCTGTCATTTAAAACAACACAGGACAGAGAGTTCAAAGGTATTACCACACCTGTCCAGGACTACCTTGGAGGACCAAACCTGTGTCAGTAGTGGTAATGATGGCATCCAAGTCAACAATAATAACGAGAATCCTTGTGACACAGCACTGAGTCTTGAGCCAGATGCAGGTTACAGTACAACTCATCAGCTGGCTGAGATGGAAGAGGATGCAAGATCAGGTGACTGGCTTCGTCACTATGATACATCTGTGGGGAAGATGGTTTATGTCAACAAAGTGACTGGGCTCAGCACATATGAAAATCCAGATACTGAAGAAATGCCGGTGCGCTGTATATCTGATGTCACCAATATGGCAGTTAGTGTCATCACTGAAATGGGTGAGTCAGTAGACATAATTATATTCATAAATAATAACTGGAAATAGCACTCAGCACTAAGAAAGAAAACCTTCACTGTCATAGATTTAATCAAGAAAATGAATCTGCTATCTAAATTTCATGTTCCCATTCACTGAACTGCAGGGATGGAATACAGATGTTACCCATTTCAGGTGGATCTAGTGTTGCCCTTCCTGTCTAAATCCAGGACAGAGAGAGTGATTAGTTCAGGGGCTGATGTCAGAGGTACCTCCAAGACAGATTAGACCATAGACTCTAAGGGCCAAAAACACACATGTGCAATATGAATACTGGCTTGTTTGTGTTCACGTGCAATCTTGTCTGCCCTCACAGACGATGGTGGCGAGAGCTCCAACTCACTTTCCGCATTGTACTCAAAATGGAATAATCCTGTGTTTGTCCGACCTCCTGTGGTAAACAAAACTAATGTTTACTTGACTCTGGAATATGCATGGTAACCTTAGGTTAGAGAACAGCCTTGTAATCTCACAATGATTTAATTTTGCTAAGTATTTTATCTGTTTAAAGGCTTAATGCAAATTTAGAGTTCAGTTAAATCTAAGCAGTTTAAAGATGCGTTATGAGTTTTACCGTGTCTGCAGGTTGGTGTGGACATATCAAGTGGGCAAGCTGATGGACTGGCTGTAAAGATCCACAACATCCTGTTTCCATACCGCTTTTCTAAAGCCATGATTCACTCAATGAAGGCACATTGCTTTTTGTGTTTCACTGTTCTTTTTAGCACTGTCACAAATGCTCTTCATAATCTTTTAATTGTTTTTCTGAAACTGTGTAATATGATCACCTTATAGGTTATTCATCAAGTGGACAAAAAGTTTCTTGCCTGTCTTATCAATACAAGAGATGAAGAGCATACATCACATTCTGAAACTGAAGGTATGGGCAGAAACAGTAAAGTCTCCTGTTGTTTTCTCGGCTTCTTGTGTATTTGTGTGTTTTATGTTGAAATCCCAGGAAACCTTCTGGTTCTGGTAGATCAACATGCTGCACATGAGCGAGTTCGACTGGAAAATCTAGTTGCAGGTAAAAAAAAAAAATACAAAAACAAAAAAACCATACTTCACAGTATTACTACAGCAAATAAAATAAAATTAAAAAAAAGAAATGACTTGTGCTGTTGATGGGACCCTGATGTGATACTTCAGTCATTACTGCACATGCTTTTGCAGATTCCTATGAGGATGACCCAGATGCACCAGGAGAGAAGCGTTTGTGTTCATCAACCATTTTGCCACCTCTTGAGATCAGTGTAACAGAAGAGGAGCTACGGTTGCTTAAGTATGTGTATCTATATGTGCAGTACAAGCAGAAGGACTGTAAAAGCAGTAGGCTTTGTTCAGAGTATGGCTAAAGACAGTCCAACGGGTTTCATGAGTAGGTGGTTACGTGACGGATTTACTTAGTATGCTGTCGGCCTTACACCATTTGAGGTTTAAGAGTGTGCTGTCTGCTCTTAGAACAGCCAGCACACCTAGCATCATATTTTGGCAATGAGGAGAAGGGTGGGTACAGTGACACACTCACTTTATCTGTGTTAACTCAAGGCTTTGGCTTATATGCCATCATTCAGTAGTGTCAGTACTACAATGCTCTCATTGTGGCAGCTTGCATTATTAGCATAACATTTCCTGCAAGATAATGAAAAAGACCTCAGTTAAATCTGTTAAATCCATGTATGAGGTGGCTTTTGTTGGCCATGTTTTTCTTGTACTTGGAGTGTTGCCTCTGGAGGGGAACAGCCTAAATGTCAGTTCTGGCTAGTTGATTTTTAGAGACACATGCAAGCACTTCGCCTGATTTGGAAAGAGAGGTGATGGTTCTGTAACAGCCACAATCTCCTTTCATGAATATGGTCATTCTTCCATAATGATTTGAGGCCCCTCAGAATAAGCAATTGCCATGTGCTGTTGCCTGGTACTGCTGTGATGTGAACACATCACTTTAAGTTGTGTCAAACACACCACCCAGTCTTTAGACACTGTTCATTTAATACCATGACTATAATAGTGCATACAGCTTGGCCTCCCACAGCCAAAATATTTCTTTACTGATTTCACACTAGAGTTTTTAGTTTGTTTTTCACACCACAGACATTATTGCATTGTCATTACTATTTAACAGTGTGTCCTATGTTGCTAATGGATCATGAACTAATTGTCTTTACAGGTCTTGTCAGGCACATTTGAGGAGTTTGGGCCTGGAAGTGAAGTTCTTAGAAGCATCAAATCCACAAGTATTTGTTGGGAAGGTGCCACTGTGCTTCTTGGAAAAAGAGAGTAATGAACTCAGGCGGCGCAGACCATCTGTTATCAAGCCTATCGTTGAGGTAAGACTTGTGGAACCTCATTATTAAGGCTATCTACTACTACCATCTACTGGATCACTCATTTAGCCAAGTGATGGTTTTTCCACTTTGCTTCCTGTCACCTCAGGAGTATCTTCAAGAACAGATTGAGGTACGCTTGGAAGTGTCTTTCTACCTCCTCAACATTTGGTGCAGAGAGCATCTTATTCAGTAGACAGTAACATATATCACATTTGTTTCAGTTACTCCGCTCAACTGGCAGAGTGAGAGGAACTTTGCCTCTAACCGTGCTGAAAGTACTAGCCTCTCTATCATGTCATGGTAAGGTGAAATCTTTAAGTTATTTCTCTGCAGTTGTGAATTGTTAAATGTCATACTTGTTACTTGATTTCATGTACGCATTAAAACAGGTGCCATCAAATTCAATGACAGCCTGAGTAGAGCTGAATGCTACAGTTTAGTAGCATCCCTGTCCTCCTGCCAGCTGCCCTTCCAGTGCGCCCATGGCCGTCCTTCCATCGCTCCCCTAGTAGACATCCTCCATTTGGACAAAGGCCAGAAGGTACCAGAATGTAGCAGCGCACTTAACTTGTAGGATGTAGCATTCAAGGCAGACATCAGTCAGGTGGTAAATACGCTTTCTTGTGTCCACAGGAATTACAGAAACCCAACCTCCAAAAGCTGAGAAGAATGTATAAAGCATGGGAGCTATATGGAAATAGATAACTGGGTGTGTATTTTATTTTAAATGTGTAGTTTACTGTCAACAAAATGAATTGTAACTCCTAATAATTCCCTTATTAAATGACTCCACTCAAATTCCTGCAGCTGAAACGTTTACATGGGAAGACTGGTATTCATATAAATAACCTAACTGGACATTGAAAACATTTTTGTTTTGTAAGTACTTAAAAGAGGAAATACTAAAATATACTGATCAAATGTGATGCACTATCAGAAAAATAACAAAAGTCACATGGTTGGGACTTTGCAAATGTTGTTGTTTGTAGTGTACATTCATTCTGATATGTTCTCTTCAAAAGCATTTAGGTGCTGTACCTAAGCCTTTATGGCAGGGAAATCCTTGCAATGTTGCTGAAGAGCAGAACTCAGATATTGGTGAAGAGAAAATTGCATTTTATATAAAAAAGTAATATGACAATTTGTTTCCTAATCTCAAAGGCTCCAAAACATTCTACATTATAATGAATTTACACAATGTTCTCAACATTTGTTATCACTTTGCCCAGTTGTTAGAAACACCTCTACATTTTTGGTGATTATATCTGTTTTCCTGCCAGTTATCACTTCAGAATATCAAATGAATAAGAAGACATCTGGTCAAAAATATTGCTTCATCACCCTTCCCTCTGCAAAATAAACGGCAGATTTTACCTTTTGTCCCTCATTCAAAATCAGTAAAGACAATGAGAGTATTTATAAAAACGTGTCTGTTATTTCAGGTTGTAATGACACAGTGCCTTACTTCTTTCTGTTTTTTTTTTTTGTTTGTTTGTTTTTGCCCGTTTAATTCAAAAACCTGATGCATTCACTTACAGACACCAGGTCCAACAGGACAGATATCGGGAGGAAAAGGCAAATACTAAACACACGCTACGGGAGGCCAGTATGATGCTGGTCTTGTCAAATGCTGCCCAGTCCATCTCCCCCTCAGTTCCGGGCCATGTCACGTGACTTTCCGCCTCCACCTGTCTAACCTCTCTTCGCCTCCACATCCCCAAGTAAACAATTCAACAACATTTCATTGTCAGCTGACACCCTTCACAGCGCCGAGCTTACCCGGACCACTGGCTCCGTGGGCTGTAGTCCACAGCTACACCATGCATTGGAGACGCTCGGGCAAAAAACGTCGCTTTTCTAGTATTTTGAAACAGTCGGTGCACATTGTTCGGCTGCAGACCACTCCTAATCGCTTAAGAGGTGATTAAATTAATGCACCAGAGTTTTCATTGCGCAGGAAATGATTCCATAGGCTATATGTAGGCTATTATCAAATAGCTCCACGTTTCTCACCCAGTCACTGAAGCCAGTGGGAATGAAGACTGCTAGACTATTTGAAGCGATGAAGTCGTGACCATATCTAATAAAAATGGAAATACTATACTACAGGATGAACGTCAAAATTATGCCGTTTTACATCAAAACGCAGGCCTGTGTGACTGTTTGCCAGACCCCCCTCCCACTCCGCCGATGGTACAGTCTTGGTTCATTCATAAAATTGTAGCAGAGCATAAAAGGAGGGGCTTGCATTCTAGTCTGCAGTTACCAGGTATATACCTGGAGAAAAGACCCGAGCAGCTCTGTCCTGCGGAAGGCCAGAGTCAGATTAGTCATTGATCACGACTTATTTTATTTCCCCCCCTCGTGATGTATCATAACAACCTGACGCCTGACATGGATTCAGTGTCTCCCACCTGCCGGACAGAGTCTCCTGTCGGGACACTCTGCCAGAAGACGCCAGAAGAGGCGAGCTCTCCAGCTTCCTCCTCAGAGAGCAATGCAAAGGTATGACCGGCTTTGTTGATCGTATATTGTCCACGCAGCCCGGGGGGGGCACCCTGTTTAGGAGTCAATTAAACAGCCGTTTTATGTGCCCTATGCTTTTTATCACCGCGGTGGGGGGAGGGGGAGGAGGAATTGATTGATAAGTCTTTAATTAACTGGGTGGGCTGAATTATTTCCATCATTATTTTGATACCTTTGATATGTAATTGAACCGGAGATCAATACAGGTGGAAATGTGACAATATAGCACTGTAGGTCGGATTGTTATGATTCCGACGTCCTGGGACCAATTGCGAGCGTGTCGATGCAGCGGTTCATTGAGAAAAATAAATCCATTCAGGAGACTCCACAGTATCTCTGCGTCAGTGTTGACGTCAGAAACAATGATAAAGTCAAATATTGATCTGGAGGAGGCTATTTCTGGTTGGGTATGTTTCAAGAAAAGACGAAATGCAGGCTGTCCTCTGTTTTAGACCAAACATATGATTGGTTTCATTGATGACTGTCATTAAAATAAGATTCACTTAAAACCACTACTGGAATAGGAATAGATGTATTTATTTATTTGTGCCGTGGTCCTCATTTTCAATTACTTCCATATTTTTCAGGAGGCTTGCGAGGACATAAGCACTCAAGATGCTCCATTTGTTCCAACAGTCACTGCAATTTCCTCTACCCCAGATTTCCAGTGGATGGGCCAGCCTACGGGTATTACATCTGTCTCCCAGTCTCTGGGTAGCAAGCAAGCCAATGGAGTGCAAAGCTCTCACCAGGCAACACCCAAAGCGGGCGGGAATAAGGGGAAAAATGCTGCCAGAAAGGGGAAAACAGAGCAGGTAGGTTAGCTCAGATGAAGTCTACCTGCTATTGGACAGCACAGTCAGTAGTGTACATTTACATATGCCAATCTGAATTTTGTATTAGTAGCAGTACTACTGTGTATGCTGCTGTGGTGCTGTGCGCTGGATATGTGCCTTCCTTAGGCAGTCAATTTATATTCAGGTCACAGCAAGTCTGCAACAATGGTCTATTTTTAGACACATTGCAGCGAAACATGCTTTTGCCATTCAGAGGATGAGTTGGCAACGGATGTAGTGGATTAGAAGACATGGCTGGATCCTTTAAGGTAATAACTGAATTGTTTCTTTTACACCACAGCTGTCTCCAGAGGAGGAAGAGAAGAAAAGGATAAGGAGGGAGAGGAATAAAATGGCCGCAGCAAAGTGTCGCAACAGACGGAGGGAACTCACAGATACACTGCAAGCTGTAAGTAAACAGTGATGCATTTAGTCAGCTGTCATTTGCACCCACTGGCGTGTGTTTTCCCATGTGGATAATTTTGGTGTTGATCTATCTGAAGGAGACAGACAAGCTGGAGGAGGAAAAAGCAGCCTTGGAGACAGAGATAGCCACACTTCTCAAAGAGAAAGAGCGGCTTGAATTTATCCTTGCTACTCATAAACCAATGTGCCAAATACAAGAAGAGCTGGAGTCTATTTTCCAGGAGCCCACAGGATCCCCAGAACTACCTTCCAGCCCAGATGAGGATAGACTTCCAGAGGATGGCACCCAGGAAGCTCCTTCGCTCCAGGACATGGACATGCCCAGTGATCCGTCCATAGCCATCTCTGGGAACTCCAATATCTTGCTGTGCGCCAGTGCTGAAATCAACATCTGCGATCTTGAGCCCTCTCTGGACATTAAGGAGGGGCTGCTGGACAATATGTTACCCGGTATGGAGGAGAAAACCCCCATGGAGACTGCTCGATCTGTGCCAGATATAGATCTGAGCAGCTCTCTCGGTGTCTCTGACTGGGAGACCCTGTACAAGTCTGTGTCCAGCGACCTGGAGCCTCTCAGCACTCCTGTGGTGACCTCCACCCCCACCTGCAGCAGCTACCTGTCTGTGTTCACGTTTGCGTGTCCTGAGCTGGACACTCTGACAGAGGGACTGGATGGCCATAAAGGTGGAGGGGGCAAAGCTGAATCTGTTGATATCCTCAACTCACCAACTCTCCTAGCCTTATAATGTACAGATGGAAATAACATATCTTAACTCTGGTTTTTCTGTTTGCAGGTTCCTGACTTTAAAATGATATGAACGACATATGCCACAGTGTGCTGTAACACTTCAAGGAATACATGTCTTGTGTGTGACTAAGCAGACTTATAAACTTTCCAGATACAAAGCCAACAGAGGGATGTAGCTAAAAGCATGGTTCTTACTTTACAAGGAGGGGCTTGAGTAGGCTGTGTTGATTTTAAGCATGCTGAGAAATTCCAAATAATTTCAAAAGCTCATATATATCTGATCTGTTACTAGAGCTAAGATGTAATGTGGAATGTAATGTCACAGTATGGGTTTGTGTTTTGGTGTGACTAGTGTCTTGATTGCTGTAAATGTTGTATTCAGTCATGTTAAGTACCTGCATACCTCAATGTCATCGACTGTGGTTTGACCTCATTGTTAAAATGTAGACGGTTTTCCATGAAAACATCCAGTGCTATATAATATATATATATATATATATATATATAATCAAGATGTAACTTATTATTTATTTTTTTACCTTTCAGATTTTGAATTATTTGTTAAAATTAAGTGAAATGAGCATTGATTGCTTATCTATACAGCTGAATAAGTACAATAAATCTACATTCAGAGTGGTGAGTGCTGATGTTTGCAATCAGTCTATAAAAATCTCTCTTAATGAAAATATTAAAATTGGCAGCTCAGATGTTCAGAAATAAATTATATGGTATTCTACAAATAAGTTTATAATATGCAAGGTCAATCTGTGGAGAAAATCTAAATTTTGAATGTTCTCTTAATACGATTTAAACCGACTTCAGTTGATTTAGCTTTAAATTTAGTATGGCTCATTTGGCATTTGTTTTGGGGGTCACGGGGGACCACTGGTTGTGCCGTATTCGCAGCGCAGGCCTCCATCGGAGCCACATTCTGGCGTTGCAGCACTACATGCAGCCTCACTGTTTCTTTATGGGAGGAGCGGTGCGACTTCCCCACTTCTGTCCCCATTATGTACTTTTTTACATCCCCTCTTGCGTTTGGCTGGCATAGCCTAATTTCCGCATTCCCAAATCCTCCCAGATTGGGATCACGTTTAAAATCGGGCTGATGCAACGATTTCCCCTTTTTAAAATCTACTCTCGACCCACGGCTGAGCAGAAGAAAGGACATTTGTTGCATCTGGGATCAAAGTCGGGTCGGTATAGAGAACTTCATAAGTCGAGAGCTGAATTTTTACACAGTGAATAGTTTGCTGGCGCGCCGCGCGCATAGGTCACCGCGAGCAGATGTTGTGAACAGGCAGCGAGCAGGTCGGTGATGTTTTCGATTATACGGTGCATTTCAGCGTATTCTCTGACTGTTACGCGTGTTTTGGTGTTTCAAATAGACACGCCATGTTACTGAGCATGCCACGAAAAGATGATTTAATTTGATTTGCATGCTCCTCTCTTACATGGAACCTCGGCGCGGACAATTCAGAACAAAATGTCCTTATTTGGCGGAGCGCAGCGTTTACATTAGCTCTGCGCAGCGGTTCTTAGGACACGGTTTGTCCATTCCGAAATCCGCTGTGACATTTTCTCACCGCAGCTCTCCGGTGGAAAGACAAAGTTACGTAAGATAAATGTCGCACTGAAGAAAAACTTCCGCTTTCAAGTTGACCAGTGGCTTGAGAATGCAGGCTGCAGCACGGTGTGGTGGAACTGTCATGACTGCAGCTGTAGCAGTAAACTACTGCAGAAATCATATTCATAGACACGGGTGTAGTGCAAAAAAGTTCAAGTCAAATTATTATGATTCAGTCTAATCAGTGGAACTTAATGGGTTCCTTGCTGCTTCAGGCTGAGCTAAGTTGCCATTATAAGAGGTTGCTGTAATCAGACCATAATATATTCAAATAGCAGAGACTGCTTTGCAATGTGTGCAGGGGAGACCTTTTTATGAAAATGTTAACAAACCCTGGTGCTAGTGTGGTATTCTCTTTAGCTTTGGTTGGTGTTTGTAACAATTTAAAGCCTGTACCTGTATTTACACCCCTATTTTGTCATTGTTTTGTACCATGTTAAAGACAAATGCTGCTTGTGGCCTTCACGTGCCTGCATGAGCTACATTTTGCCGTTTTGACCTTTAGTTTGGGGAAGTGTAAAAACTGGCAGTTTTTCCCATGTGTGATTCTCATGATGCTTTTAACTGATACGTACTTGACTTACTGTCAGAGCTGTCTTTACAGATGATCATTAGCCAAGCAGTGGTTGTCTATAGGCTTATTTGTGTCATACATTCCTGTAATTTGGGTTAAAGGTCTCTGAGTAATTAACCTTAGACAGCAGTTTTGACTGTATCATGTGGCTTGGAAACCCGCTGACCTGCATTGTAGTAATTTCCTGTGTCCTTGTCGGACTCTGCTTATACACCTCTGCCATTGTCTTTGGCTATATTTAAATGTTCATAGTCAGCATTTTCAAACGAACAGTGGTAGACAGTGCACAACTGTGACAATTTATTCAGCTACTAAACAAAAGAAAACATTGTCATCTTTACTATTTTTTGTTTGGCTAAACACAACAAGTTGAGTCTGGGCTCAGACCTTACCACATAATGTTGTGTTTTCACCGCCACATTCCACTCCCTTGACATTAAAAGTCTCGTAAGGAGGAAACCACAGTTAATGGGTATTTCTTGGCTATGGCTAGCTTTCACTCCCCTTGGAATAAAGGGAATTTGTCTGACTCTGCTGTAAAACGTTGCTTTTTGCCTTTGTGCATTAAATAAGCTTCTTTGACATTTTTGCCAAGATTGCCGTGGATAGTAGCATATTCATTCCAGAAAAAGAAGCAGAATAATAAAATGGCCTAGGGAGAGCAGCCTCAGCATTCAGCTCCTATAACAGACCTGCAATTCATCACAGTAAGGGGAGTCTGGCTGTTGGAAAGCAGCAGTGCACCTTGGGCAATTGCCTTGTTGGGGCCCTTTACTGTAGGTCATATAAAGCACTTACATATATATTTGTATTCAGTTTGTTAACCTCTTGAGCCCTGTGGTGTGGCTCTTGTAAACAGACATACCCATAATAGTATCGTACGACTGGACCCTGTACTGGGTTTAACAGGTTAATGTAATATGTGTGTTTTCTCACACAATAAAGTTTGCCTGGTATGTTCTACAACATAGTTATATGTGCTTTTCATTTATCTGGTTTAGCTGTTGTCTGAGTATGTCTCCCATTTTCTCCCTCTGCCTCCTAGCTGTGGTCACGGCCGAGTCTGACACAATGCCAGGACAAATCCCAGATCCCTCTGTGACAGCAGGCTCCCTCCCCAGCCTGGGCCCACTAGTTGGGATCTCAGCCACCACGCTGACTGACAAGCTCAAATTTGGTGACATCCAGGACTTTGGGACAATGTTGTCACCTCTGCACTTCCTGGACTGTCTGGGGAAAAGGCCCTTGGTCATCAAAACAGAGGTATAGGACACAGTGAGCAGACGGCAACCAACAATCCTCAGTCACAGAGGTATAGGACACAGTGAGCAGACAACAACAATCCTCAGTTGTATGTACATGTAAAGAGTATATTTAGACTTTTTTACTCAGTTCACGTGCATTCGGAGGCAAAAATAATAATTGCAACAATTCAAAATCATTTATCATACAGATTTTTAACAGTGTGCAATATTCCCCTCATATATCATGAACAGGTTTGCCTGAGGCAAAGGCACCTTTGCGATTACAGTGTGGTATCATATGTTAATCTAGACGACCACCTAGTGGCCATGGTGGGCATGCTGCTGTCATTAAATGTCATGTGGGGCACTCTCCACCACCAGTGTCCTGGCAAAAATGTGATCAGTTTGACAGCATTTATACAACCAGATAGATCTCTGGCTCTGCTGAGTTTGGGGTAGTGGGGGTTGCACACATCCTCATTTGGTTTGGGTTTGATACAGAAAGAGAAAAGAAGGTCACCATATTTACAGTGTAAATGTTGTATTCTACATATAGTTAAAACATGAACTATAAAGTTGTAATATGAGAAATACACAATTAACATTTTTTTGTGCATTGGTAGATATTAGCCAGTAGAAAAATAACCACAGGGAGACGGGCTCAAACAGTCACATAACAATGTAATTATAAAGAAGGTAAAATACCCAGCGACCATTTTGTTCCTAATCCATCACACCCTAACATAATGTCAAACTTTTTTTTACTGTGTTGGTCTTCAGAGAGATGAAGAGGAAGAGAGGAGGAAACGAAGGCGGGAGAAGAACAAAGTGGCTGCAGCTCGATGTCGAAACAAAAAGAAAGAGAGGACAGATTATCTACAAAAGGTGAGACATAGTTTAGTAATCACTTTGTCCAAATTTGGCATTCTCACATATTTATCTTTTGTGTTGTAGATATCAAAACAACATTCCTACTTTATCTCAGTCTTCCCCCCTTATTACGTCCTCTTCCCCTCCATATTCTCACAGGAATCTGAGAGACTAGAGATGTTAAATTCTGACCTTAAAGCCCAGATCGAGGAGCTGAAGCTCGAACGACAGCAGCTGATCCTCATGCTTAACCGCCATCGCCCCACGTGTATTGTCAGAACAGACCGTGTGAAAACCCCGGAGAGTGAGGTGAACCCCCTGCTGCAGCAGCTGGAGGCCAAGTGAAGGTGCAACGGATTTCTACAGTTTTACACTTGAGAAGAAGCAGCCAACTAGCAGCACTTAGTTTTGGGCCTCTATCATGGAGGAGAACCAGCCAAGCCCTCCTACCTTAAGTCACAAAATGTGGATCAAATAGGACTGGACGCTGTTTTGACAGTGAAACCTTTTGCTTTCTCTCTGTTGCTTTTCCACTGAGCCGTCAGAGCTCCAGCCGCTATCACTATGAAGTTTAATAGGAAAAACACAGCCAGTGGCAAATTACCATACATTCTTAACATTAGCCATAGCCAACTTGGCATCAATTCAGTACATTAACAGCAGCTAAATTTGAGTTTGGTAGCAGTAGAAGTTTTCATTATTGAAAATTTCAGTTGATGTGAGGTTGGTAATTTTCATGTCGTCATGAAAAACAGTGGTTTTATACAGTATGTGATCATATGTGATATGTGTGATTTGATTGTGTTGCCCTTGTTAAGATGCATTGTGGGAATCATAGGAATTGCAAACAAAATGGCAGGTAGAGAATAGGCACATTTTGTAAAATATAGAAAAATAACGTGGACTACATCGACCATCACATACTTATGGTATGTGGTGTTTTGTTTTATTTTCTCAGTCAGTTGAAAAAAGGTCATTCCCTGTTTTCTAAAGGAAGCAGTTACACCTGCAGACACACCCAGAAGCAGTTTTACTGCACAATTCAACATTTTTGGTCATTTTTGTTCAAGACGTTTGGTGGCACAGCGGTCAATCCTCCTTTTTTTCTTTACTCCTATGTTTTGGCGCAGGCGTCATATATGCACATATATATGGACTGTTTACATCGTACTTTATGTTCTGTTACCATATTGTTACTACTAATTGTTTTTTATACTTTTGTATATGATGTTATATATATGTATATAAGCTATCAAAAACCCATTTTGTATTTCCTCAAGAAATAAATGTTTAGTTTCTTTTTATTGGAATTTTTCTTGAAACAGAAACGTCATTTGCTGTATCATGTTTTCAGGAAACCTTTTGTGACCAAATGGTACCATCCGGTGGCCGGTAGCGGCACAACCTTATTAACCCTTTACATTTTGATCCACATACAGTATGTGATTTTTTGCAGGAACTTGTAAACTATTTAGCCTTTTTGAACTCTCACACATTTCAGTGCAATTATATATTATAACATAAGGTTTGGCTTATTTCTAAATGTAAGATTTCAGGCATCACAACAAGTCCTTTAGTTATAGCAGTGGGTGTACGTCCACTGAAATTCCAGCAGAAGAAAATCTGGTAAAAATGGACTGTAGCTATGTGAAGAAACATTATTTTTTAAAAGTTTAACTTTATTCCTTTCACTTCATGCGTAATTCTACATTAAGTCACCAAACCATCAAAATCTTAATCACAGGGCTTTTCTGTTGTAGGAAATCAAATGCAGACCAGCAGTGAGTGTAATGTAATCACATTTTTGCTGGGTTCAGATTTCACATTTCATAATACATAAAATGAAGAGTAAACATATGCAGTAGTTCTCAGTATGTACTAACTAATAGCAAACACAAAGGTAGCCAGTGCCGGGCCGACCTATTCATGGTGACCATGCTCGGACAGTTTATAAGTGCCCTGGCCCAAGTCTTCATTCTTGAGATGCCCTTCTGGCTGGCGTCGATCTGGTTCGGCTCGAATGAGGTTTCCACTGCTTGCCCTGTTGAGGTTTTTGGGAATCAGAAAAGGTAAAATGTACGGCAGAGAAATGGCCCCCGTGACTGATATATTGTTAAATATTACATATCAGATTGTATAATGGATGCACTAAAGCTTAAGTAGAATTTCACTGGTGTAACTGGCTGATGTGGAGCTGGTTTTAGCTATGTTTTATAACCTGAGTTCAGTGGTTTTCAACCTAGGGGCTGGGTCTCTCCAAAAAGTCACAAGATAAATTTGAGGGGCAGATAAATAATGGGGTATGAAAACAGAAAAAATACAGCGCTACTACTTAAACTTGTATCCTTTTTTTTGACATTTCTCCAATTTTTGCTGTTGTTTATGAAGTGTTGGATCATTTTACCTCTTTACACAGGAAAATACGCTTACAACTCAAAGGTCTCACTTATAAAACATTGGCAGTATTACATCAGAAATTGTTACTTTGTTAAAGCGGTTAATGACACACTCACGTCAACTATAAAGAAAAATGGGCAACAAGTCATTTACTCATTAACCTGCAGCATCCTTCAGTATGATGACTGAAGGGCTTTAAAACAAATAATTATATGCCTGTATTACAGGCATATAATTAGAGATGTGGTGGAGTGTTAAGTGTTTTTGCTGCAGAGTCAGGTCTCATGTTTGCATCAGGCTGCCACTACTTATATATATTTTTACCAACATATAAACATTTGAAATAGTAGTTTTATGCTTGCAAAATAACACAATATATTTGTGTATGTATAGTATGTGTCCCTAACTAGCAACAAAATCCAGTTCCCCTCCTGGACTAGCCCATCATAATTAAAGTTCAGACTGGGTTCCTGTGAGCAAGTGCTTGCTGATGCTACAATAAACTCAAATGAGAAGCCTGCAATCAGAAGAAATACACACAAGACAAGAGCATTACATGAACAACAAGGTGTCAAACACCAGACTGGCCAGGCCAACACTTTCAACATTTGCCAAAAATGGATGTTGGCAGCCAACATCAGTCGTGCCAATCAGGTCATGTAACTATTGACAAGAATTGGTGATTTTTCAACATTGCTAATTATATTTTAACCCAGGTAAGGTCGAGCCAAGTGAACTGCCATCGTGGTAAGACAGTGCACAGACAGGAAGAAATGTTTGCTTCTGTCCAGGTGTTAAGTACTGTCTGAAGGAAAACAGAAGACATTCAGAACAACATGAGCACACAGGATCATCTCCCTCACGAATGTATGGGAGACCTTGACAAGGCCATGGACAATGATTGCTCTCCAACAAAAAAAGAGAGATTCAGTTTTTTTGAACAAAAACATCGACTGCCTCTGGGAGCTAGCAGAGACACCTTGGAGGACTCAGTCCTGGACACTGAACAGCAGTTCCCAGTGGAGACCAAGTTATACAAACGGCGATGGGTCATAGTTTTTCTCTTCACCACCTACGCCACGAGTAATGCCTTCATGTGGCTGCAGTATAGCATCGTAGGCAACATCTTCATGCGCTTCTATGATGTTGACTCCATTGCCATCGACTGGCTCTCCATGATCTATTTGCTCAGCTACATCACTTTCATCGTGCCTAGCATGTGGCTGCAGGACAAGTGGGGCATGAGGGTCATAATGTTGTTGGCGTCTGCCTTAACCTGCATTGGGGCCTGGATCAAGACAAGCACGGCCAAACCTGACATGTTTGCCTTGACCTTCTTTGGCCAGTTTGTGTGTGCAGTCGCCACACCTGCCCTGGCTTTCCCATCCAGACTTGCGTCCCTGTGGTTTGGGGAGAATGAGGTGTCCACCGCCTGTTCCATTGGCGTTATGGGGGATCAGGTGTGTCTCTGCTTACCTGTTTCACTCAAAACATCTTAAGCAGTTTGTGTATAGTGTCCCATTGTGTTTGTGCATTGTTGAAAAATTTTACCTCTTCGTACAGCAAATACGCTGCCAACAAAGCAGTCTCAGCTATAAAACACTGACAAAATGCTACAAGAAATGCTCAGTCTGTTAAAGCAGTTAATAACAGCATCACATCAACATTACAGAAAACTGGGCTAAAGTCATTTACTCATCAATTAAAAACAACATTCTGGGAATCATAGGCGTGTTGGGGTAAAAATATAGAAAAATAACATGTGGACTACATCGACCATCACATACTTATGGTATGTGGGGTTTTGTTTTATTTTCTCAGTCAGTTGAAAAAAGGTCATTCCCTGTTTTCTAAAGGAAGCAGTACACCTGCAGACACACTCAGAAGCAGTTTTACTGCACAATTCAACATTTTTGTCATTTCAAGACGTTTGGTGGCACAGCGGTCAATCCTCCTTTTTTTCTTTACTCCTATGTTTTGGCGCAGGCGTCATATATGCACATATATATGGACTGTTTACATCGTACTTTATGTTCTGTTACCATATTGTTACTACTAATTGTTTTTTATACTTTTGTATATGATGTTATATATATGCATATAAGCTATCAAAAACCCATTTTGTATTTCCTCAAGAAATAAATGTTTAGTTTCTTTTTATTGGAATTTTTCTTGAAACAGAAACGTCATTTGCTGTATCATGTTTTCAGGAAACCTTTTGTGACCAAATGGTACCATCCGGTGGCCGGTAGCAGCACAACCTTATTAACCCTTTACATTTGGATCCACATACAGTATGTGTTGGATTTTTTGCAGGAACTTGTAAACTATTTAACATTTTTGAACTCTCACACATTTCAGTGTAATTATACATTATAACATAAGGTTTGGCTTATTTCTAAATGTAAGATTTCAGGCATCACAACAAGTCCTTTAGTTATAGCAGTGGGTGTACGTCCACTGAAATTCCAGCAGAAGAAAATCTGGTAAAAATGGACTGTAGCTATGTGAAGAAACATTATTTTAAAAAGTTTAACTTTAATTTAAGTTTCTTTATTTCTGTTTGCCTGTGTGTTTCATGCTCTTCTGACATTTCTGTTTTGACTCACTGGTTGTATTGCCGAACAGCTCCAGTTCAACAGTCATGGTCATTTTTTATTTCAGCAGCGGGGTGGAGTAACACTCGGATCATCTCCTAGTGGGATTTATCAGACAAATCAAGCCCATTGAATTTACGTCTGGAGAACAGGTGAATCTTTTGGAATGAAGTCCACATTTTATGTATGAAGCCATGTCAGTATCGCTGTGACAGCAGGAAACCAGTGATCGTGGCAACTGAACCGGTCTGTCATGTGGAGCGAAAGTGATACTTGATTACACTTCTGTGATTTGTCTTGTGTAGCCGCGGTTTTGTCTGGTTTAAAAGACCAGATCATTGCAGTGGTGGAAGACGTCTTTATCTTCCAAGTGCACCGCTGTAACTGAAGCAGAACATGGGAGATGACACGAGTGGCGCACAGGACACCAAGGACGATGGTCCACGTTCAGGAGCGATTGATATGGATGCAACGAACCAAACTGAGCGAAGAAGCATCCCAAATGGTGACAGCGACCCTGGGGTCAAAACGCATTTATACAAGAAGCGCTGGGCGATTATGTTCCTGTTCAGCGCATACTCCTTGACGAACGCGTACCAATGGATCCAATACGGGATCATCAGCAACATCATTATGAAGTTCTACAAAGTCGAAGCCCTCGCTGCAGACTGGCTGTCCATGGTATTCATGCTGACCTACATTCCCTTCATTTTCCCAGTCACTTGGCTCCTGGATAAGAAAGGGCTGCGCGTAATTGCGCTGGCTGCCAACGTGCTTAACTGCGCTGGGACATGGATCAAGGTAGCCAGTGCCAGACCCGACCTATTCATGGTGACCATGCTCGGACAGTTTATAAGTGCTCTGGCCCAAGTCTTCATCCTTGGGATGCCCTCGCGGCTGGCGTCGGTCTGGTTCGGCACGAATGAGGTTTCCACCGCTTGCTCCATTGGCGTTTTTGGGAATCAGGTGAGTTGATCTTTGATGCTAATAGAAAGGTATCGCCGTAATAAAACTCCATATTCTGTTTAATGTGATTCTGAACCAAAAACCCCAACAGAAATCATTTAATTGCATCGTTTAACCAAATAGTATTCCGAGAAGCTGCTACCTAAACTTATGGCTTAGATGGTTTAATGGGGACCCTGTCTCCATCCATGTCCAGAAACCCAGAAACCAACCAGGACAATGTCTTTTTATGATATTGTACATGACTGCTATAAATTCTTGAACCAAGGTGCAAATAATGAAATGCCAAAAACTAAATGACATAACCTGGGCTGCTGGGGGTCCTGTGGGTTGCCCACTTTGCCTGGTTGGCACTGCAGCCCTGCCTACACCTGGTCAGGACAGCCCCCAGTGCTTTTAATTTGAATTAACATATACAGGAGGCTTTCCTTATTTTGCACTGAGACTAAAGGGATTCCAGGAAGTTATGGGATCCCACTTTAGACAGAAAACATTCAGATAAAGATCCTGGACTGAAGTATGAGTAGTGGGCCACCCAGTACATGAGCCTACTTATTTATCTGAGATACTCTAGTCTATATTGCCAAAGCACCACACCATATTTACTTTGACTCCCAGTAACCTTTGTGTCTTCTTCATTGGTTTATTGAATGCACTTATTTGCAGTAGTGGGAAGTGAAACTAAGTAGATATAGACCTTTTTATTTCTTAGCCTGAGCTAGTGAGACAGACAACTGTTTGTGTGGTAAAGCTTATCTGCATATTCACAGTCCACTTTGGAAAAACTTGTCAGGGTTCATGAATATTAAAATTTGGAGATTTGCTGAAATATACAAGCAAGTACTCTTTACTGCATGAAGAATTATTCAGTTCCTTTATTTAAGTAAAAGTAGCCATACAAAAATATAAAAAAACAATCTATGACATTTCCATTCAAAATCCTATTTAGGTAAAAGCACAGAAAAGGTAAAATGTACTTAGAGTATCAAAAGTACTACAGAGAAATGGCCCCCGTGACTGATATATTGTTAAATATTACATATCAGATTGTATAATGGATGCACTAAAGCTTAAGTAGAATTTCACTGGTGTAACTGGCTGATGTGGAGCTGGTTTTAGCTATGTTTTATAACCTGAGTTCAGTGGTTTTCAACCTAGGGGCTGGGTCTCTCCAAAAAGTCACAAGATAAATTTGAGGGGCAGATAAATAATGGGGTATGAAAACAGAAAAAAAACAACAACAACAAAAGTACTGCTGCATAAACTTGTATCCAATTTTTGACATTTCTCCAATTTTTGTTGTTACTTATGAAGTTTTGATCATTTTACCTTTTTATACAGGAAAATACACTTGCAACTTCAAAGCTCTCACTTATAAAAACATTGGCAGTATTACATCAGAAATTACTACTCTGTTAAAGCGGTTAATGACACACTCATGTCAACTCATTAACCTGCAGCATCATTCAGTATGATGATTGGAGGTCTTTAAAACTAACTATGAGAGATTAAAGAGCAGCACAATGATGCTATGAGTTTAAAAAAAATAACCAGAAGTTCTAACATATATCATTTATTCTAACATATATTCTAACATATATCATTAATTATATTGTTATTTTCTGTGATTTTTTAATTAAACAATTTAGATGCCAAAACCAAATTACAAAAATGTTATTACATGTATTACAGGTATATAATTAGAGATGTGGTGGAGAAATTGTTTTTGCTGCAGATTCAGGTCTCATATTTGCATCAGGCTTCCACTACTTATATATATAAACAAACAAAAAAAAAAATCCCCACTTGCCCTTCACTTCGGGACGGTCTTTTATTCCTTCCTTCAGGCTCGGGTCCTCTACCAGAGGCCTGGCAGCTTGAGGGTCCTGCGCAGTATCTTAGTTGTTCCTAGGACTGCCCTCTTCTGGACAGAGATCTCAGATGTTGTTCCTGGGATCTGTTGGAGCCACTCTCCCAGTTTTGGGGTCACAGCCCCCAATGTTCCTGTTACCACAGGGACCACTTGTGCCTTCACCTTCCACATCTTTTGTAGCTCTTCTTTCAGCCCTTGGTATTTCTCGAGCTTCTCGTGTTCCTTCTTCCTGATGTTGCTATCACTTGGGATTGCTACATCTATCACTACAGCCCTCTTCTTCTGTTTGTCCACCACCACTATGTCCGGTTGGTTGGCCATTACCAGTTTGTCAGTGTGTATCTGGAAGTCCCACAGGATCTTAGCCGATGATCTCTATTTTTACCAACATATAACATATAAACATTTGAAGTAATAGTTTTATGCTTGCAAAATAACAAAAACTACCCTTTTCCTTTGGCTTCTCAGCACTTTAAGCTGTTTTTCATTTTTTTCATGAACTTGCAGCTTTTGTTTAAGCATCACACCCAATGGATTGAGCTCTTCTGTACACATCTGTATAAATATGTATGTATGAATGTATGTATGTGTCCCTAACTAGCAACAAAATCCAGTTCCCCTCCTAGACTAGCCCATCATAATTAAAGTTTAGACTGGGTTCCTGCGATCAAGTGCTTGCTGATGCTACAGTAAACTCAAAGGAGAAGCCTGCAATCAGAAGAAATACACACAAAAGAAGAGCATCACATGAACAAAGAGGTGTCAAACACGAGAGTGGCCAGGCCAACACTGCTATGGGAGGGGCCAATCAAGTCCTGTAACTATTGACAAGAATTGGTGATTTTTCAACATTGCTCATTATATTTTAACCCAGGTAAGGTCGAACCAGGTGAACTGCCACCAAGGTAAATCAACGCACAGACAGGAAGAAATGTTTGCTTCTGTCCAGGTGTTAAGTACTGTCTGAAGGAAAACAGAAGACATTCAGAACAACATGAGCACACAGGATCATCTCCCTCACGAATGTATGGGAGACCTTGACAAGGTCGCGGACAATGATTGCTCTCCAACAAAAAAAAAGAGGACCAGTTTTTTTGAACAAAAACACCAAATGCCTCTGCGAGACAGCAGAGACATCTTGGAGGACTCAGTCCTGGACATTGCACAGCAGTCCCCAGTGGAGACCAAGTTATACAAACGGCGATGGGTCATGCTTTTTCTTTTCAGCACCTACTCTGCAAGTAACACCTTCATGTGGCTGCAGTATGGCATCATCAGCAACATCTTCATGCGCTTCTATGATGTTGACACTGTTGCCATCGACTGGCTCTCCATGATCTATTTGCTCAGCTACATTCCTTTCATTGTGCCTAGCATATGGCTGCTGGACAAGTGGGGCATGAGGGTCATAATGTTGTTGGTGTCCGCCTTGAACTGCATTGGGGCCTGGATCAAGACAAGCACGGCCAAACCTGACATGTTTGCCTTGACCTTCTTTGGCCAGTTTGTGTGTTCAGCTGCCACAGTTGTCCTGGCCATGTCATCCAGACTTGCGTCCCTGTGGTTTGGGGAGAATGAGGTGTCCACCGCCTGTTCCATTGGCGTTATGGGGGATCAGGTGTGTCTCTGCTTACCTGTTTCACTCAAAACATCTTAAGCAGTTTGTGTATAGTGTCCTATAGTGTTTGTGCATTGTTGGATAATTTTACCTCTTCATACAGCAAATACACTGCCAAAAAAGTAGTCTCAGCTATAAAACACTGAGAAAATGCCACTGGAAATGTTCAGTCTGTTAAAGCAGTTAATAACAGCATCACATCAACATTATGGAAAACTGGGCTAAAGTCATTTACTCATCAATTAAAAACAACCTTCAGTATGATGACTGGAGGCCTTTTACACGGGGTTCACCTTGAACAGGTCGCCAGTCTATCACAGGACTGACACTGAGAGACAGACAACCACACACACTCATGCCTAGAGGGGATTTAGAGTCACCAATTAAGCTAAGATGCATTTCTTTGGACTATGGGAGGAACTGGAGAGAACCCATGCAGGCACAGGGAGAACATGCAAACTCCGCACAGGAAGGCACTGGGCTGGCCAGTGCTTGAGCCCGCAACCCTTTTGCTGTGAGGTGACAATGCATCAAATCAAATTTAATTGGCTGTGATTCAAAAAGTATACATCATATCAACAACCTACTTTACACCAAAGCAGAGCAACTTGTGTAGTGTCATTATCTTTGACTGACCCTCCTACATGAATCAATTGCAAAAGTATCTAGCTATAAAATTAGGTACGAACTGACGTTCACTGTAAAGCCCTGTATGGGCATGGGTGCATAAAGTTCACCACACGCCTTTAGGACCCTGAGGTGCACAAGTCCCCCATTTTGGTTGAAATATACCAATCCACTGCTGAGTTACAGCCTATCAAACTTTTAATTGCAACAGGAAGTGAGATTTTGATCTATTTTGGTTAACTGTAGTACCCCCAGTGTCAACTGAACATGAAATTCTATGGGGAGACATAGACATGGGATTATCTGAATTATAATGAATTTGGTTGAGATTCATACCTTTCCTGCAGTTATATTTCAGAGATACAATACGTCTGTAGCGCCCCCGAGTTATGAAAGTAAACAGTTATACAGGCCTGCTCAGAGTGCGTTCTTGCACCTAGGATCCACTTTTGCTTGCATTTGGGCATTTTCGTAGAGATTTATAACATTTGACACTTTTCGACCACTCTTCTTCACTACCCAATAGCATGTGAATGGTAAAGAATATTGCAGAACGAGTGGTAGCATTGTTTCCGGGATGCTCCAAATAAGTGATGTACCAGGTTTAGTAAAGATTGGATAAAGTATGGAGAACAGGGGGTGAAAAAAGTGTTTTACAAAAAATCCAAAATGGCGGCAAATCTAGCCAGATGGAAATGGGTGGTCCCAATGGCAAAAATATTGGGAAGTTTCCAAGGAATTCAGAGAAAAAATAACTTTCTCTAGGCCTCACAGGTCAAGAGTTAGTAATGAAAATGTAAAACATTTACATTAACAAAGCTGTTCTTTTCTTTAATGTATAATCTATTAAACCAGCAGATGCAAGAAAATGTTAGAAGTCTTTGAATAAATGAACAATAAAGGTTGTTTAAAATTCTGTCACTGACATTTAAAGAGTTCAGTTTCCTCATTAAGCGGACTCTCTGTTGTCCTCTTTTCACAATAGATTCCGTGTTAATTTCAAATTTCAGTTGACAATCAAACAAAGTACCCAGATATTTATAAGACTCCACAATCTGGACATTCTCACCATGTATAACAGTAGTATTATGTTCACTATTGTGTCTGAAGTCAATAATCATTTCTTTTGTTTTTGATACATTTAGGTTCAGATAATTATCATCACACCATTTAACAAACTCAAGTAAAGCTGGGCCATGATCAGACGCTGACCCTTGAAGTAAGGGTAAAAGAGCAGTGTTATCAGAAAACCTGACATGAAACTGGTTCTCACAACCTGATTATCCATGTTTCAAATTGTGCCGCACTAATAACGGTTCACTGAGAAATTTCTGTCCTTTGAGTCCAAAAGGTGACAACATGCTCCAGTTCCCACTAAGGTCGATTTCTTTAAACTCACCATTCTTTGTCGCAGACACAATATCACTATCGACACCGCCTCATCTTAATCCCACCTCCAACCCTGCTCTCACGCACCTCGATAAGTTGTTTATCAGTCAGGCATGTCAGTGCCTCATAATGGCAGGTTTCATTAAACACCTCAATGTGTTGTCTTCATTAACATAGACAAAGGTCAGAAGCTTCTATTATATCTTATTATGCCTCCTATTATATTCTGTAGTCACTGCTTCTATTTCAAGGCCCTAATGCTAAAATAGTTGAGGCCTTCTTAAGTCATTTAAGTAATACCAGGAACAATCCATATATTTATTTGGACATTAAAGAATCAGCGATTTACTTGGCACCAGTGTCCCTCCTGACCTCTCTCTCTGTACCTGCTGACCTTATCTAATCAGTAGTCCCAGGGAATTCTTAAGTCGGTGCTTAATGACCCTCATGGAGATTTTCACGTAATAATAACAGAGCAGCTGTGAAGTTTGGGCTAGCATTGGACTGTACAATTAATGCCTAATAATTATTCAGCATACACATGGCGATAAATGTTTTTGCTGCAGATTCAGGTTTCATATTTTCTGAATGGCTGAAGAAAAACAAAATGAAGACTTTGGAGTGGCCTAGTCAAAGTCCTGACCTGAATCCAATTGAGATGCTGTGGCATGACCTTAAAAAGGCAGTTCATGCCCGAAAACCTTCCAATGTGGCTGACTTACAACAATTCTGCCAAGATGAGTGGGCCAAAATTCCTCCACAGCGCTGTGGCAGACTCATGGCAAGTTATCGAAAACGCTTGATTGCAGTTGTTGCTGCTAAGGGTGGCCCAACCAGTTATTAGGTTTAGGGGGCAAACACTTATTCACACAGGGCTTTGTAGTTTTGGATTTTGTTTTCCCTTAATAATAAAAACCTTCATTTAAAAACTGCATGATGTGTTTACTTGTGTTATCTTTGACTAATATATAAATTTGTTTGACGATCTGAAACATTACAGTGTGACAAACATGCAAAAAGATAAGAAATCAGTAAGGGGGCAAACACTTTTTCACACCACTGTACATGTTTACCAACCACAAAAATTTGAAGTAGTAGTTTTGCGCTTGTAAAATAACAAAATTATTCTTTTCCTTTGGCCTCTCTGCAGATTAAACAGTTTTTCCATTTTCTGATGAACTTAGTCTTTGTTTAAGCCTCCTTCTCAATAGATTTAGCTCTTCTGTACACATTGTTGTATGTAGTACCTGTGTGTGTCCCTAACAAAATCCAGTTCCTCTCCTAGACTAGACCATCCTAACTAAAGTATACACTCTGTGCCTACTATCAAGTGCTAGCTGATGCTACAACAAACTCAAAGGAGGAGTCTGAAATAAGAAGAAATGCACACAAAAGAAATCCATCACATAACTTTAGCTGTCAAACACCAGTGCAGCCAGGCGAGAACTGCCAACGGATGTTGGCAGCGATCACCAATTTTTGCTCATTATACTGTATTTAATTTGCATCCCAGATCCACCTCTGCTAGTTAAGTCAGCGTGAGTAATAGGCAATTTACACTTCAGGCATCGCAGGTAAATTTGTTTATGATCAGAATACCAGATATACCTGCTTGGTGGGCAGGTTGAGCCAGGTGAACTGCCACCATGGTAAGATAGCGCACAGACAAGAAGAAATGTTTGCTTCTGTCCAAGTACTGTAAAGGTCTGAAGGAAAACAGAAGACAGTTGGAATAACATGAGCACACAGGATCATCTCCCTCACGAATGTATGGGCGGCCTTGACAAGGCCACGGACAATGATTGCTCTCCAACAAGAAACGATAGAATCAGTTTTTTTGAACAAAAACACCAAATGCCTCTGCGAGACGGCAGAGACACCGTGGGGGACTCAGTCCTGGACACTGCACAGCAGTTCCCAGTGGAGACCAAGTTATACAAACGGCGATGGGTCATGCTTTTTCTTTTAAGCATCCATTCCATGAGTAACAGCTTCATGTGGCTGCAGTATGGCATCGTTAGCAACATCTTCATGCGCTTTTATGGTGTTGACACTGTTGCCATTGACTGGCTCTCCATGATCTTTATGCTCACCTACATCCCTCTCATCCTGCCTGGCACATGGCTGCTGGACAAGTGGGGCATGAGGGTCATGCTGGTGTTGGGCTCTGCCTTGAACTGCATCGGGGCCTGGATCAAGACGAGCACAGCCAAACCTGACATGTTTGCCTTGACCTTCTTTGGCCAGTTTGTGTGTTCAGTTTCCGCAGTCGATACCCTGGGCATCCCATCCAGACTTGCGTCCCTGTGGTTTGGGGAGAATGAGGTGTCCACCGCCTGTTCCATTGGCGTTATGGGGAGTCAGGTGTGTCTCTGCTTTACCTGATTGAAAATGCCTTAAGCTGTGGCGTATGGTGTTCCCCACTTCTCATATTCATGTTAAGAGGACTGGTAATTAATGTGAGAGAGTGAAAGAATTTTATCTTCTCTACTCTTCGCATTGTATTTTATTCTGTGTGGAACAAACCAGCAGGTGTCTGCTGTCATGGTTGTTGGTTGGAGTCTGCTTCTGTGAATTCTGTTTCAAACCACTTCTGAGCAGTAGCCATTTCAGGTTCCAACATCAGTGAGAAGAATATTACTGTAGAGAAGTGATTCATGTAGGATTACATAGCCAAGTGCTCAATAATTGCTCACATTATTAGTTTCTTTTTCTGAATCTCATGCCTAGAGGCGGTATGCATTGGAACTGGATTTTTTTTTAAATTGTAACCTGGGTAAAAACTACTATGTAGAAAGTTAATTGCTTTTGAACAATAGTTACCATAAATAAGTTGAATTCATAAGATAAATATGGTAAAAAGCTTTATGGTGATTTATGTTATTTTGAAGGTTTTGAAGGAAGTGCTGTGTGTAAAATACCATCCACTGGTAAAGGCAGTTATACCCAGGGAAAGGGGAGAAGAAGAAAAAAGGAAGCGAGGGGGGTGTAACTTGGTGAAAGAAGGAGAGATGGGAAACACTGTATGTTAAGTATGAGGACTGTATCTTAGATTGTGAACTCGAGGATATGCTGTACGATATTTGTCCTACACAGTTTGTAGTACATGACTGGATATTTGGAGTTGTCTTGCAGTTGTGTAGCATTAGCCAAATGAATGTTGGTATCGGTAGTATAGCTAACTGGGCTTACTCCCAAGACTGGATTCATCCTTTCCGACCTGGAATTCATTGACATTATCAGAGACAGTGCTACGTGAGTGACCAGTTGGATCGAATAATCTTTTACAAAATTCCTGTATCCAAATTATGATTATGGATCAGCAACAAAATTTAATCAATTTTCCTGTGGGCCATACCCTACCTTTCCAGAGAATTTCATCATAATCCATTCATTACTCTTTGAGTTATGCTGTTAACAAACACCTGCACAAACATGACCCCCAACCTTTGCGGAGGTAATTATTCTTTCAGTACAAACTAGTACAAACTGCCGGTAAATGTCCCATAGGCATAACAGTTCTTATGAAGCCTTTTGATCTCACTATGCTCTTTAACACTACACATAAACATTGACCATTAATAGATTGCTGACTTCCCTGATGGTCTTTAACCACTGAAGTCAAACAGTTCATTCTTCATTTGAAGTGCATTCTCCCTTTGTGTTAGCCCAAACACTGCATACCACTTATTGTCATGTATGTTCTTGTTTAATACTTTAGTCTTGCTTCCCGCTGCTGAAAATAAAAGAACACATTGTTGTCAATGTTTACATACTCACCACAACGTTATCCTTTTGGCTCTGGTCCCTAAACCTGATGCTTCTCAGCCTGAAATTGTTTACTTGGGTGTTTAGCTCACATTAACAAAAAGTTCTGTAGGTAGAATTTCCATAAAGTTCTGAAATGCTTTGAGGATAAAACACATCAACATAAGGGAGGCCATCCTCGATTTGGAGTAAGTGAGAATAATCTCCTTTTGCATATCAGTTATTAAGGCATCCTCTTATTATCACAAATGCACAAAACAGAGATACATTGTGTTTTTCTTTGCTTTGGATGTATAACAGGAGGGAGCAGTTAACCTGGCCCAATCTGAAGGTCACAAACTCTGCATACCAGCTCCTCTAGCTGCTGTAAAACATCAATTTGTTGTTTTCGTTGATTTTTGTATGGAATAACCAAACAAGATCTAAATATTAGTGCAGATGGGCAGAACCATCTAGCCTATGTGGTGGTGGGAACTGGGGACCCAATAAAGATGTCGGGAGACCGGAGAGTAGCTTCAGAGAATTCTTTATTTCATGCAGCATGGAGAGAAGTCATACACAGCTTTGCAGTCTGCACAGAGTTCTCTGATTAACTGATAAAGGGGCAGTCCCTTTAAACCAAAATGATACAATACACATCAAAGAAACTCATAACATTATCTCACATCTGACAACTTGCATACCTTCCCCAGCTACCATTGCAATATTATAAGTACAACAAGACCTTGAAACTTAGTGAGAGCTCCACACTCCCTTTTATTCTCGCGATACACATTCATGATGTTCTGCAAACGAATCCTTCTCATGACGCATGGAAATCTTTAAACTATGCAAACTTAACTGATAAGTTGTTCAAAATTAATTAAAGCTGACTGATAAGCAGTGCAAAAATTATTACGGGTCCTGGGACCCTTAGATGTGCAAGTTTCACATTGTGTCCTTATAAAAAAAACCCAAATCATCAGTTTTCTGTGTGAAATGACCTTTTAACATTATGATGTACCAATGTCTGCTATGCTGACATCCACACCTAGTCTAACCTTTTAATCCTACTTTCAGTCTTTATGCTAAGCTAACCAGCTGCTGGATTTAGCTTTATATTTAACTAACATACATCAAAGTTGTATTGTTTTTACTATTTAACTCTCAGCAAGAAAGTGAATAAGTGTATTTCCCAAAATATCAAACTTTTCCTTTTAACACCCTTTCTTTGACATAACACTACATATGGTAAATAAAAATGTACTTCTGGTGTGTTTACAATAGCGTGTAAACCATCACTCATTTTCATCCCTTTCTTGTAGCATTGATCAGTGTGTTTGTTACAGCATCAGTGTGTATGTGTGTGTGTGTGTGTGTGAGATTGTCAGCTGAAAGCGCTGTCATTTTTAATTTAGTGCCTCTCACCTACAGCTGGGTATTGCCATTGGGTTCCTGATCCCACCCATCCTTGTGCCTAATTTGGATGACGTGAATGAGTTGGCGTACCACATCAGAATCATGTTCTTCATCAGCGCTGGAGTGACTACCTTCATCTTCATCCTTGTGGTCATCAGTAAGTCTTCAAGGGTTCCCATCCATAGGATCACAGAGTAGGTTAGAGCTGCTGGGGGTTCTCACTCACCCAAGCAGGAACTGCCCACTGCAAGTGCCTTTCAATGTCATATAACTCCCTCATAGTCATGGTTGTGAAAATAAAGCAGATAGAGTCATTTTGACAGTTTGTTCTTTCCGCTGGGAGGGACTGTGACAAAGCTGTTACCTAATCTCCTTTGTCTCCTACAGCTGTGCCTATAGAACTTCATATTTTCATTTGGCATGATAATGATACCTTTAGACTACAACACCAATGACTCTCTAGAAAGATTTCACAACACTAATGTTCATTGTTCAACATACAATTTCCTTTATTTTTATCTGGTTGTTGGGCTCCCCAGGCAGCACTACTGGAAAGCAGAGTCTCCACTGAGATGTGCTTTCTAGCGAAAACTCAGCAGAATTGCAGTTTACTAGATGAGCAGCCCCAGTAATTGCTGTAATTGTCCACCATTTGAGAAGATATGAAATACATGTGTGGTGGCTATTATTATTATTATTATTATTATTGTTATCCACTCCTCCAATGCAAGTGAGAATAAATGGATTTAACCAGTGACCAGACCTTACACTTACCTTTCACACCTATGGGACATTATGTATTATGTAATTTGGATTATAACAATTTTTATTTAGTATTTAACAAAGTTACAGATTGGTTTATAGGAAATATAAAAAAACAAATTAAAATTAGACTGAGGTGGCAGCAAAGAGCAGTAGAAAAAGCACAGATAATTTGAATAAAGCCAATAAAAATCAATAAAATAGATCATGTTTTGTGTTTTTATTTAGTCATTCAGTTGGCTTATTGACAGTAGCCATAACAAATGATTGATTGTTTTATGGTGATTTATCTTATCTTCAGGGGAATGTCCAAAGTATGATCTCCAGCAGCTTTTACCCCCATCTCTGTCTGTTCTGGCAGACTGGAGAACAGACAATACACTGTCACGAAAGAATCTGCTGGTTTCCTCTTTCAGATTACACACATCTTATATTGTAAGCACACAGGTAATCATCTGAAACATTGTCTGTTTTCAGTGTTCAAGGAAAAACCAGAGATTCCCCCCACTCTGGCCCAGGCTCATGCCAGGAGCATCCCCCCCAATGAGTACTCCTATATGGCTTCTATCTTGAGGCTGCTGCGCAACAAGCCCTTCATGCTCCTGGTGGTCAGCTATGGTAGGTCTCTTCCTGCTCTCTTGATTTGTTTGAACTTCCACATACGGACTGTTGGAGCAAGAACTGTTTGTGGAATGGTAGCTTGTCTGCTGTTTTATTTACAGCTTAAATCACTTGGTTGTTGATTCACTTCTGGGATGCAGCTATGGTAACGATGACTTCAATAATATATGATTAAAATTATTAGGGTATTGCTTATTTTGTATCTATAAGTTTCAGCACTACAATTACCATTTAATGACATAACAAGCTGTCATTATGCTGATCCAGCTCACATACAGTAAGGCAATAAAGTTCATAAGATTACTGAGGAGAAATCTTTCCAAACAGATAAAACATGCATTGCACACTAAATCATCAACATTCCCACTTCAGGTAGTTGCAAGTCTCTCAAACACGTGATGATTACATAAGAGGATATGATAAACTTAGCAAAGGAGACCAGATCTGTGTCTTGATTTGACCTCACTGTAACATGCAGGTCATCTGCGCTTTTATGATGTATCCTGGCTAGGACGTTGCTGAAATATCTCAGTGAAAGGCAATAAACATGTAGAAACCTCAAAAGAGACATCTGCATTTGAAGCTGTCACAGTTCTATTAGTGGAACCTTCTTGTCAGCTGGTGTGCAGATATGAGGATGTGTCATTATTACACACTGACTTCCAGTAAACTGCCTAGGTGTGGCATTGTCCAAAGGCCACTATTTAATCATGATGACATTATTGATTGACAGAACTGTCAGATTTAGTAGCCTATAAATGTAAACCCTGAATATGTGTTCCAGTATTAAACTTGAATATTATTGTACAAGCAGCCCCCTGTGACCCCGTTTGGGACTAAGCGGTATAGAAAATGGATGGATTATTGGACAAGTACTGTAAAATGACAGATTCTGACGGCTACCATGGACTTGATCTATGAGCTGGTCAGCATCATTATTATGGGTAAACACAAGGTCCCATCTGGATCTTCTCCTTTCCCTGCAGTTCCACTCAGAATAGACAAAGACTGCTTTGTGTTTGTTGTCTGCAGGGCTGAACGTCGGCTGTTTCTATGCTGTTTCCACACTGTTGAACCGGATGATCATTACGCACTATCCTGTAAGTCCCAGCATGTCTTTATAAAACATGCTCCTGCCTTATGAGCATATAGCATTCTACTAATGTTCAGTGTCAGTAGGGCCAACCTGTAGGCATTTGTGTGACTTCCTTTGACACTAATAACTATATAACTGCCAAGCATATGACCCTGACACATTAACTAGATTCTGGGACTGAGACTGTTAAGGCCCACAGCTACCAGGATAAGATAACTGTCCGTTTTTTCCTCTTAGGATGAAGAGGTGAATGCTGGGAGAATTGGTCTGACCATTGTCATTGCTGGCATGGTGGGGTCCCTGATATGTGGCCTTTGGCTGGACAAGACCAAGACCTACAAGTAAGATATTTTTTATAAATCTCTGTTTACTATTGACCTGTACATTTTGCATGGATATCTTTTACATCATCTCCATTCACAAATAGCTGTTCAAACAAATTAAAGCTTTTGTTCAAAGCGGGCGTGGATGAGACTCCCGTGGGACTGAGTTTAATCTGCGCTGCCCCTCTGTGCTTATCTGAACTGACAGGCTATACTCTGCTGATCCTCTCATGCCACATCTCAGGTCTTAAACATGGAAAACAGCATAATGACAATGTCCAACTGGCATTTTCTTATGTTTTTATTTTTTTTTACAAAGTGGCCATTTATGTTTAGCAGTTTTCTGAGCATTGGCTGTTTGGTACTCTGCCTTCAGTGATCTGGCATGCAAACTATTATGATTAGTAAAAATCCTCAGTCCTCAGATTCCTTCCATGCCATTAGGATGCCTAACTGACAAAGCAAACAGGCCCAGATGTAAGTTACTGACCCTCACACTTCTATTGTCCCGTGCGGGAGACAGAGTCAAAGGACTATGTTATAATTCAGCAGTATTTTACGCATGGTTGTACAAGAGACAGCTTCATTAGAGTAAGCCTGTTTGTGCAGATGGCCTGGAGTTTTCAGTGACTCAGGAATATTGTTTATGCTGGTTGATAGTCAAGCGATATCCTCAGTCAGCAGTACATTAGCTGCAGAAGGTCTCTTGTTATTAGATTCACTTTGAGGAAATATGAGGAATTTCAGTGACAAAACCTACTTTCAAAAGCCATTTAATACTTTTTCTTACTGAAAAATTATGTAGTGGCAGAGGCTGCTAATAGTTGTCAGCACTCCTCTTATAGGTTTCAGTAGTGCTCGCTGGGTCTGCCATAACATGCTCTGTGCATGTTAAATAAGGAGAAGGAGGAGTCACACGATTTGACACGATCTGATTTGACATTGTCTCAGTTCAGCTCAGCTGTTTGACCACCAAAATCTAGTCAGTTCATCCTTGAGTCAAAGTGGACACATACCAAATTTAAAGAACTTCCCTTAAG
>NW_018127893.1:494593-529945 GCF_001952655.1 Monopterus albus | reverse complement strand
AAGAACTAAATGAACACAAAGTCACAGTGGCCTTTGTTCCTTGTTCAGAAAATCTTTGTCAGTTTAAAGTGGGTTTCTAAGATGATTTGGGGTCTTAAGAGTTACAGTAATCTTTTTGTGTATGTGTGTATATATGATCATAATATTGTTGCTTATTAAACTATATCATTGCTACTCCTCCTCAGACAGACCACCCTGGTCGTGTATCTCCTCTCCCTGATTGGGATGCTGGTCTATGCCTTCACCCTCAGCTTGGGTCACCTGTGGGTGGTGTTTGTCACAGCTGGAGTTTTAGGGTAGGTAACTATTAATGAACACAAGCTATCATGGTCACAAACACCACAGGCAGGGCTGGAGGTCTACACAGCCAGAGAAATGTGGGTAAAAATTAATTATGTCAGCTAATGTTTTCAGGTTACAAGCTAACTTGCAATTGCTATGCAAGTTTTTTTTCAGACAAGCAGTGGTGGAAGAAGTACTAAGATCCCTTACTTAAGTAAAAGTAGCAATACCACTCTGTTTCAAGTGAAAGTCCTGCATTCAAATAGTTACTTAAGTAAAGTACAAAGGTACAAATATACTTTAAGTACCAAAATTAAAAGTACTCATTATGCGGAATGGCACAGTTTACATTAATGTATATCATATTATTGGACTATAATTATTCATGTATTATTGCATGTATCACATTTAATGTTGCAGCTGGTAAATGTAGCTCTAATATTAACTACTTTATATACTTATACTTTGAAGTACTTTACGTACTGCTGGGTAGCTTGTGAATTTCCCACCAATGAATAGTCTTATGATTATACTGTATTCTGTTTAATTAATCTCAGTCTGAAAATTAACTAGTAACTAAAGTTATGAAATAAATGTAGTGAGTACAGAGTACAATATTTTCTGTAAAATGTAGTGAAGTATAAAGTAGCAGAAAAGGAAAATACTCAAAGTACAGATACTTCAAAATTGTACTTAGTTACATTTCACCTCTGCAGACAAGTAATCTCATGTTTCACTAATGAAACAGTTACTGAGGTAAATGGCCCAAATGCAGATGTGTATGAAAAGACTGGCAGGTGAATGTCAGTTTATTTGAACACAAGCGGAAACAGATGCTTACTGAGAAACCAAGCTGACGAAACTGAGCAGAGGAGGGAAAGGCAACAAACGTCCAAACAGGAGTCAGAGGTGTTTAATCAGTCCAAACAGGGTCTACACACAGGGCAAACAGAAGAAAATACAGGATCACTGGGTACACTGTGAGCGAGATTACTGAGGTAATGAACAGCATGAAAGCTACGCTACACACAGCAGATAATCTGACAGCTAAACAAAGGAAGCAAACATTTATACAGTAGAGGCATGATGAGTTAATTGGCTGCAGGTGTGGAGCGACAGAGTCAGCACCGATTGGCACGGCAGGGCTGGAGAGAAAATCCAGGCAACTGGAGAATGTCCAGAACATTATAGGGCAGAGAAAGCACAGACCACCTAACAGGGCTGAGGCTGTGCCAAGCAAATATGCTTAACCGACCACAGTTAATTGTAACTGTTAACTTAAAGTAATCTTTTTTGGCTGGTACCGTTTTCTTAAAAATCTTTTTTTTTTTCATTTTGAGTTGTGATTTAAAAAAATTCAAGGCCTGATCACAGCCAAATCTCACCTCAAGTCTCTGCATTATTATCAACTTTAGAAATGTTAAGTAAGAATGAACCATTATGCCTACTCAGCAATACTAGCATCAAGATTTCAGATCCTGAAGGAAGGATTGATAGATACACCATGGATGTTTTGAAACAGCTTTGAATTCTGCTGATAGTCTATTAAGACATAAACATAGTGATAATATCTGATTAATCTAAAGGTTGTGGTTGCAAAGTGTGTCTTTAATGCAGATTAAATGAAGATTAGAGTGCTTTATACAAATGGTGGCTTAAAATAAAGTTTATTTTGAAGACACTTGAGACTAATTTTAATCAGGTCTTAACAGCTAATGTTTAATAATGTCTTTAGCATTTTGGTAAAGCTGTACTGTATGTAAGGCCTATGTATGTTCATGTTTCTTTACTTTTTCCTCTTCTGGTATGGCTGCTGCTTTGTCCAAACAATATTAATGCTCCTCTGACTCCCCAGTCCATGTGCTTGTCCTTACAATTATTGCTATTTATGGTAAGCTGATTATGTCTGTACTTTGTTTCCATAGCAATTCCTTTGCTTGGTTTTCATTTCTGAAACCGAGACAAGATGTATTGTACAGAATAATACACTTGCCCTACTTAAATGTTTGTGTAGTTCTACAGTATTCCTTCAGTTTCTGTCTGTCTGCAGCTTTTTCATGACAGGATATCTACCTCTGGGCTTTGAGTTTGGAGTAGAGCTCACTTATCCAGAATCAGAGGGAACCTCATCTGGACTGCTCAACTGTTCAGCTCAGGTCAAGTAATGTTAGCATGGTTAGCA
Source organism: Monopterus albus (assembly GCF_001952655.1). NCBI lineage: Eukaryota > Metazoa > Chordata > Actinopteri > Synbranchiformes > Synbranchidae > Monopterus > Monopterus albus. The sequence goes on along the minus strand of NW_018127893.1, from coordinate 527,481 downwards.
TGTAGAGGCACTTGATAAACATGTAAGACGGAATGTAAAACACATCATGTTGGTTTTGTATTTCAGATCTTTGGAATCATCTTCACCCTCGGCCAAGGAAGGATTATTGATAAATGGGGCACTTTAGCAGGAAACTTATTCCTAAGTGCATTTCTGCTCATTGGAACAGTAATGACAGGTAAGATATTACCTGTGTTTCCTCAGACTGTTAGCACTACATACAGTGAACATAGAATCCATGTCACAAAATGTGGACTTGCACACACAGAATACTAAAGTCTGGGACTTTTTACATGTTATATTTTAGTGGTATTTTAGTTTAAACCACTGCAGGCCTACAGCGTATTGTGTTTGCAATACAAAAACCTGCCGTCATATCTTTCACAGGATGCTGCTGCCCTCTAGTGGCTAAATGAATAGTTACAACTTATCAAAAGTATGAAATGAAAAACTAAAAACTTTTTGTTTTCAGGTAATACTTTTTAAAATTATTTTTTAACGGTGTAACTTTAAATTGTCTTACTTGTGATTATTATTATTTTCTCCGCTATTCTCGACTTAAATCCTTTATCCAATCTCCACTTCAAAGTTGCAAAAGTGACACCAGGTTGTGGCACAAAACCACTGTTACTGTTTAGCATGATGGATTTATCTCATTTGAAAGAGCCTGAAACTGAAGCAATGTTGTGGAGGTAAATCTGAGATATTCCATGGTCAGTAGGTACTGCACAGACATCTGCTTTAAAATGCCTTGTGTTGTCCCACTGAGATTGATTTTAAGTGGATAAATAAATGAACACCTCTTTCTACACTCTTCAGTTTTTCTTGTCCACAGAGTAGAGCATCTGTCTGTACATTTAAACCAAAATCCACCAAAGCCATAACTTAAATTAAACTTAGCCCTTTCCTGCATGTTCATCACAGCATGCATCAAGTCTGAGCTCCGACGGCAGCAGGCCAACCTACAATCCAAGGTGCAGCCAGTGAATGTAAGTACATCTTCGTGCACTACATGAAATCAGAAGTGGTGTCTTCACATCCCCATGGAAGGGGAATGTGTTAGATGCAGCCCTCACTCTATGCTGAATGTTCCGCTCCTGGCTGCTTCACTGTGGTTTTCACATTGCACTGCTACAGGCATGCACATGAGTGAACGCGGGTGTCACACTGCTGAACTCACTGACACTTAAAACATCCTCTGCTTTCAAATATTGTTTGCAGAAAGCACAGCTCTGCTTTTGTCTCTCCAGCTGACTCTAACAAACAGCATGTGTAGGAACTTTTGCCATAAAACCCTGGTTTCATTTTAAGGCTTGCAAAGGCATGCTTTGTTACACTTTCATATGGGTACAGTTGACAGCTGTCAGACATCTGTAATCTGTAATAATCAGTTTTATTAGAATTTATTTAGCATACCACATTAAAAATCACTAAAAAAAAAACTCACATTAGTCACCAGCTGTGCAAAATCGCCTTTGAATTCTTATCAATAAACATAATTCAAAACATAATTTTACACCACACTGTCTTATGCTGCCCACTCGTTGCCTTTTTGATTAAGAAAAGCTTGAGACCTCTTTTACTGTTTTTCCTCTGCCTTTTTCTGGTCATAATGTTCAGTTCAAATATTACAAATGCAACCAAAATGGAAAGATCCAATAATTTTTCTTAGTTAGAAATGAGAAGACCAGCAGTGAGGTAGCTAACATAGCTGATGAAATTTAGCTATAATAGATAAATGTAAGAAAATTAATTATTCCAAAAAATTCTACATAAACATTTGTTAAAGTTATAGCAAATTTTGCACTATTTAATGTAAAATGACTTTAAACTGAACACCATGTTCTTGTCACTAAAGGCTCAATGTCAGTGCTGGGCTACAACACAGGTAGCAGGCAGTATTAGTTGGGAGTGCAGCGCCTGGTGGAGGCAGACTGGTGATGGTAGTAGTAGTGGTGGTGGTGGTGGTGGTGGCGGTGGACACAGTGGAGCTTGAAGTGACCCCTCAGGCCCCTCAGAGGTGTGACACCCAAGCTATCGTGACAGCCTACAGACTCCGTGTCATCAGTGCAAGAATACGGTGCCACAGCATGCAGCGGCCCCTGCAAACAGCAGTCTTGACATAAACCCCAAACCTCACTAAAACCAAAACACAAGCCTTCCAAGGTAGGGGCACACACTTTGTGAAGCTACAAAACTAGTAATACTATACCCAACACACTCACACAGCAAGCAAGAGAAACATTTCACATACGCACAGACAGGAATTTCCCCATTGCGGGATCAATAAAGTCCTACATACCTACTGTCATTGTAAAACTGTCACTGAAACTGAGCAGAACTTGAGGCAGTACATCCTATTCTTATAAAGAATCAGCTCGTAAAATAAACTATGGACTAAATCATCCTGGGATTTCAACCTCATGTAAAACATTTTGTGAAGATAAAATGAATTGGTTTGATGCAAAAGGTGAATGAGACTTTTCAGTAGTGAATGGAATAATTTTAGTTTTCTGGTTTTGCTGTAGCTCTGAATGCGGATGAGTTTTAAAATTTGTGTTTTGATTTACAAAAACCTATAACTATGTCAAGTCACTTGTTGGACAATGTAATTACTATTGCTCTATTTACTATTTACAGACAATGACAGTGGATCAGGAAGGAAACATCTCTCCCCCTGAAATTCTAAAAGAGGTCAAGTTGTAAGGAACTCCTCTCTGTCAAAGACACCATGGGCAGATAAAATGCTGACTCATCAACATGCACATATGGCCATGAAGTAAAAAAAAAACTGCTGCAAAGCCTGACCACATGGTGACTTAATCATACAGAGCAGTCCTCTCTTAGGCTCTTTTAAATAGAGCCTTGGTCTTTACACTACTAAAGGCTTTCATGATGTTTTTTGTTTTTTGAATATATTATGTATGTTAAATACAGACTAAGGACTGTGAAGTGTTTTCTTGTCATGGCACTCAGGTTACCCATAACCTTCAGAAGGTTTTCATTTCTCTGTCTGCCATTAAGGATCACATGGAAGTATCACTTTTGAATACTGCTGATTGCAAACAGGATTGATTGTGTGCATCTGAGTAGACTTTGGGAGGCCAGTTCTGTTCTGGTTTAACTGGAACTGATGGCTAAAAGAAAACATTTGGAGATGAATATCTGAGTTAATATGCAAGAGCATCTGCAACAGTACAAAAGTCAGCACAGCACAAGCAACATGAAGGAGGGATAAGGCAAATTAGTCTCTTCCCTTGGTCTTTTTGCACAAGAAATATTATGTATAATAGCCTTAGCTTGTAAATTTGTTAGTGAGAAATGCAGTTTGTGCTGTGTAACCAGTGTTCATCCAGCGTGTCATCACCATGTTGTAACAACATGTGTTGTGGCTACTTGTCTGGTGATTTTCCTGTTTAATGATTGTTTGTTTTGTTTGTTATTAATTCAGTGGCATTTTCCAGTGCTATGAATGTTTCTGTAAAATTCGATTTACATGATTCAAATTAATAGGATTATTATTATTATTTTACAGCAAATGTCAGTGTTTCTAACGTATGACACAATCAGTGGGTTTTGGTGAAATGAGACTTTGTATAAATTTTGGATTTAAAGCTACAGTATATGACGTTTTCAAATATTTTTGTTGTAGAAATCTGCTCCAAAACATGTCTTAATGTGGACAGGTGCTGTTGAATTCTCCTGTGACCCAGCAGAACTATCACAAACTGTCTGCAGTATATGAGAACTAGGCCTATATGTAATGTGCCGTAAGCTGACTGTTTTCAGCTTCTCTGACTGATAAGACATCATCAACCACACATTTATCCTGATGACAAAATTAGTGCAAATAGCAACTAATAAAATCACAGTCACTGCAATTATACAAAACATCATTGTTGATCCAGCATCTAAACCAATCAGCTCTCAGATCAGGTGAGAGCCAGGCGTCTCCCATCATGCCCTGAGTTCTTGCAGTCAGTGGACATTCTGCTAAATTACTCAGCAGACACTATAGATATACAGTATGTATCTATGAGCAGACACAACAGAGCTTTTACTGTGAAAATTCCAAGCTATGCCTTTGTGTACTTTTTGACATTTTTCACATGAAGACAAAAAAGGGAAATGAGCACATTAACCACACAATTCTACTTTCCTCATTCAAAAGTTTGACTCCGATTTCCCATCCCAGAACGGATTTGGATTGAACAGAGTACATAGATTAGCACAAGGTGTTTATCAAAAACAAAGCACAAAACACAATTACAATCTTGGAAACAAGAAGTCTGAACTTATTTTTTGATTTGTGGTTTTTAGACACATATAGGTTTGTTATTACTGTAATAAACAAAAAATGAACATTACAAAGGTTTTATAGGACAATAATTCTGTATAAATTCCACAGGTGAACAAAGTTTTCACAGCACAGAAAATCAAGAACAATTGCTGATGCCTTTGCAGTGAGAGAATAGTTTTATACTGTGTAGTCATCTGAGTTCTTTGGTAACTCATGCATAAAAAATGAATAGCAATTTGTTGCCCTGTGAAATAAAAGAACATCCTCAAAGAAATCTGCTCTGGATTATTTCTGTTGTCATTTCACTCAGCAACACCACAGTCATGACCACACACACAGTATAAAGGGTTTAGAAAAACAGCACTGACAAGTTTCATCTTAGAACTTCTCATGTTTTGTTGTCATCACTCTTAGGATCCTACAAAATTAACAAAGCCATTTCAAATCAGCACAATCGCTGCACTGTCAACTGCAAAATGTCCAGTTAAAAACCACTAAATACATCAGGATAGAGATCTATCTGGTCTTTAGACAGTGTCACAATAGGAATGTCCACCCATATCTCATGTCCTTCAAGGCAAGTAGCAGCACAGTGGGACCAGTCCATGGTTATCAGGGCTGAGGGTGGTGGTGGTGGTGAGGTTCCATAAATGACATTCAAACTGCTGGAATTCAGTTACGTTTCTTCTGCTGTGCTCTGACTTCTTCTTGTGTCTCTGGAAAACACTGGAACCCAATGAGCATTCCTATGACAGAGAAACCTCAAAAACACATGGAGATGCTATTAGGATTCTTTGATTAAACATTTTTTAATGTTTTTTACTGACACACTACAGGTGTGATCTACATTAACCTCTAATTCCACTGTGAAAAGGTAAAACATTTACCAGTAGCTGACATGTTTTGATGCTTTACAAAACTTCATATTTTTATTATTTAAGTCATAATGTCAAGATCCATACTTACTTGCGACAATGAGTGGTGCCATTACTCCGATAGTCAGAGGTGCAGTTTTGTAAATGAACGCTTCTGACAGAAAGTGTCCCAATGCCAGGACAAATGTCCATAAGGTGATGTGATAAAGCCTGCAGGAGCAAGCACACTGTAAGAACAAAATATGTGGACTGTAGTGGCAACAGAAACAAACCGCAGGAAGGGAGTAAACTGTCTTACGTTCTGTTCTGGATATCAATGGCACAGGCACAGCGAATGATCGATGACAGCAATGTCCAAATACCAAATGTTCGAGCTTGGAGGCCATTCACTAAGGAAATGGGAGGAAATGGAAAATAAGGAGTGCAGGAGTTGAAAGAAATTAACATAATATCATGATACATCCATCTGCATATTCCATTCTATTTACAGAATTTTGATAAGAGCCTGCTCAGTTATCTGGCTGGGACAATATTAAAGACCAATATGTAAAAAATATTAAGTTTATTATCACGTATGACCAAAAAAAAAAAAAAAAAAAAAATAGCATCAATCCCTCACATTAAAGAAGTAACCAGAAAATGTCTGTAGTTTTTAGTTCAAATAGCTGCTTGTTAATTTTCTAACAATTAATAATGGCATAATGAGTATGAGTATAAGTGTAGTGAACACAATGAGGGAATGTGTTTTGGAAGAATAACGTTTCCTCCCTCCAAAAGAGGAACAGTGAAGCTGTTCTGGAGACATTTTATTTTCATTTTATGTTATTTCTTCCTAGATTATAGTATTAGATCACAGTCTATTTGGTTGGGATTTGGTTATTCTAATAGTGTAATTGACATCTTAAATGTGTCTTAAGAGCTGCATTACAACTGATACTATATACTGTCTAATTGATACAACAGTATCAGGATCAATTGAGTGAAAAATATGGTGATGTGTTTGATGTTATCGAGCTGTAATGTACATTATAATTTGTCAGTACAAACTAATAGTTTACTCACCAAACTCTGGTGTGCCCGTGTAGAGCTTCTCTGACAAGAAGCTGTGATCTCTGAAACTCTGCACGGTGTTTCCCATCGCGATGACGGACACCATAAGCAGCCAGCTCCGCAGGACGTTCAGAAAGCGACTCATGTCTGTGAGAAGCAACTATCAGACAGAAGTCAGCCTGTTCAGTGCAGGATTAAACAACTTCAAACTGAAGGCCAATAAATAAAGCGCAAGTGGCTGGTTATGTAACAGACAGAATAACATCTGCTTTATGTTGCCACTCATCACACGGACATAGGCAGCTAGCAAGGTGATATACATCAATAATTCATGTGACACTGCAGGCTAGCGTTGCTATAACTTGATTACTACAATTAGTGAACCACTTATGTTCAAAATAGTATGAAGAGCGCCTGTATTTACCTGACGGCGTAGAGCAAACTACACTGTGAACATGTACGTGATTAAAAAAGGGGACAAGATACAATTCAATAAAGTGGGACACAAGCCAGACGTGTACGGTCAAGTTTCTGCCATGGTAAATCAGCCACTCTTTGTTTGTGGAATTAACCAATAATAAGGCTCAAAGAATGACTCCATCTAATCGTGCCATTAATATGATTGGCCCTTTCAAGTGTTAAGCGTTCGCCTCCTTTCTTCGCCAACCAATAGAAACCAAGCAATTCTGTCACCCATCGACTGTAGACTAGGCTGCTCTCAACAAAGAGTAGATGTGAAACAAGAGCTTGCTCTGCCAAGGTTTGTATCCCAGTTAAATAAAGTTTTGTATAGACAGTGTACTGCATTTTTCACTAAAAAATATCAAATTTAAAAATATCACAAAGCGAAACAAGTAATTCCAATTACTATAACATTCAGCAACCTGAATATTTTAATTTAGCAAAGAGCTTACATTAGTCATTTGTTTTAGTAATAGCCTATATTTTAATAATATGTGTATAGCAACATTGCGCTATGTCTCTAAATGCAGTTTAATTCAAACCAAATTCTGTTACTCATATATTCTCATTTAAACACAGTGATGTGACAATTCACTGTGTTTGAGGTAGTGAGGAGTTGCATTTTGTGAGTCACGAAATTAGGATGGTAGGTTAATTAATTAATTCACTGTGGACACTAACCGACCTATATTTAATGCGTAGGTTCGAGATTATCCTGCAACTGCATAAATTATTTGAGAAAATGTCGATTTTAGACTAAGAACAGTTACTGTAGATGGATGCAAACCGCCAATAAACATTATCATCATAAGAAGATGCAGTAAAAAATGTGACCAGGTGAACAAGTATCATTCGCGAGTGCGCATGCTCTCTGCTTTGTTGCTACTCTGTTGTTGTAGTAACAGGAAGATTAACCGCGAGGATCAAGTGGCCCTGGTTATACAGCTAGTTAGCTAGCTCTTAGCTAGATCTATAGAAATAAAATACAAGTTTATCTGTCTTACAAGTGTGTATGTGCATGACAGTATAGACACGTCTACGTAAGTGATCCACAAACTAAACTGACTTTATCTAATTAGCTTCCCATATCTAAAGTAACTTGTGAGTCACCTCAGTGTTATTTAGCTAACGCTTGCCTGAGTATTTGTCTGGGTAGACTCTTAACATCTTCGTTTGAGGGTAAAGCTAGGTAAAGCTAGGTAAAGCTAGAAGGTAGCTGTTCGCAGCTAACGCCGGATGTATGCTAATTGTGAATAACTATCGGAAAACACGAATGTAAGCCGCAGTGTTTGAAGCGTTATTATTATAATGTCTTGCATGAGTTGACTGGCGTTAATTTCAGCTGTGTTAAGCTATTCAGTGACTGGGTGCTTTTGCAGTTGTAGCTGGCAGATGCCATGGTAAAGCCCACGCCCTTGATCCCAGAAAGATTTAACCGGACAGCTCGTCCCCTTTCCCTATGGAGATGTCACCTGTGACCGGGGGTAAGGAGAGCTCTGAATCCTCCTCAGATGAGGAGCAGGAGTAAGTAACTTGCCTCTAAATAAAGTACTAATGTGGCACCATGCTGACCAAAAGCATTTTTCATTTAGGGTCTGCTGTACCAAAGTCACCATCTCTGTAACCTGCTGTTTGTTGAATGTGTAATGTAATATATGCAGGATTAGGTGTTTCCTGATTCCTATTTAAAAATGTATGTGATAATACATGTAAACACAATGAAACCTTTCATTTTCCATAACTGATGAAAGTTCAGCTGAATGAAAGAGAAGGGCATCTAACTCTAGGTCATAGCTGCAACAGTTGGTCTTTGTTATTTTGCCTGTGGCAGCTAATTCACTCTTAGCCTGGGCATCGTAAAACATTACTAAGAGCCACTGTGCCTGCTTTTAGGCTAATTTCCATCTCCTGAATTAGTTTGGATTGCTTGGAATTAAGGTTTAACCTCCAGATGACCAGTACTGCTTTTGCTCTCCTGGCTGTCATTATACTAGGAGCAATACAAGAGCAACAGATTTTTTTTGTTATGGAATATTGTTTTACCGGTGCTTTATGACCTTTCCCATTTGAACACACCTTATTTCAGCCAGTTTGAAATTTTCCACTTATTTTTGACTTAAATGATACATATCTTCACTTTATCAGGAGCAGTTGACAATAATTTACATTAATGTGAAGCAGAAGTGCTAGAATTAGTCAGTTAATGTTTACTACAGAAACAGACAATACAACATAATATAAAGGACAACAAAGTATAGCAATACAGGCATTTGCACGAAGCATGCAGACAACAATGCATGTACAGTATGAAGCTTATACTATATGTCAAGGGAAGGAGCCACATAACTCTACATCATCAGCTGGGCTGTGTAAATATATGGCTCATGTTCATAATAAACAATAGGCTTAAATGTTATCAAAATGCCTTGTTTAATGGCCTTCAACTAAGCCATCCCAGTAGGAAGTATATCTGCAGTGTTGTCTGACATAACTGGATATTTAAGCCATCTCCCTTATCAAAACCATCCATGCCTGACTGAGATGTACTCCATCACCTTACCTTATTTTTAGCCCCTGATAATCAGGCTGCGTATGGTGCTATCTGATGGTCTGCAGTTTTAGAGATGTATTTTTTAGAAGAGTCCACAGGATTGTTATTGGCCAGCACCTCGGGAAAATGTGTGTGGCTCTGTCTCTGTCTGCCTGACTGAAGTAAACACCATGTCAGGATGCATTCCGTTAGCGTTAGGTAAGCTGTCTGTATATACAAGGTCACATCATCCGTGAATGAACGCCAAAGATTTTGGTCAGTGAAATTAACACCAGAGTGCATCTCTCTCAGGTTTTACTCTCTCTGTGCTGTTTATTTCCACAGATACTTAAAATGTAGGTGGTCTCTAATTTGAAAACATCTACAAAATCTGCATCTCACTTAAATAATGATTCTGTGCCTCATCTAATTATTTGTCCACTAGAGACCATCCTTGCATCAACTGGAGCGGCCTTAGCAAGTCAATCCCTGTTTTCTTGTTTTACCCTGAAGCAGTTGTTTCAAAGGATGAGAGGATCTGCTCTGTGGGAGGTACACTACAGTTTGATGAAGTTTATAATATGACTATGAATGTACAAATGTATAATAGTGTAATAAAATGTTGGCGCTTTTAATAGGTTTGGTGATAAGAGCACTTAATTGTCCTCAAATGTGTTTCTTTTGCTTAGAGCGATACCACATGGCCTTCAAGATCGTTCGCACAGAGAGCCGCCTTGTACGAGGGATACTCACCAATCATGGATTCCATGAGGTAAAGTACTTCACTAAATCATGTAAATTTAAAAGATTAGCCTAAATCTTGCAAACATGAATTGTTTATTGTTATTTATGCACATGCTTTTTGTTCCCTGATAGAAGAAGTCTGATTTTTTTGACTGATATTGTTGATGTCCAAGCCTGGGAATGCTTCCATGAAAAAAACAAAATTACCTCAGGAGCATTAACCCTGTTTCACAAGGGCACACATTCCCTATTATTGATCTTTCTAAACAGTTGCAATTAATTCCCTTTTTATTCCATTTCAGTGCTTTTTGACTTTGCGCTAACCCATCATCAAAGGCAGACGACTGTCTGCCACAGCCTCAAGCAGAGCCAAGCTTTAATAAGCCTCTATTGCAAACGTCTGCCTCTCCACTAGACACTGAAGGAATAGTCATGTATATTTCACTTCCCAACAGACTGTTGGATTACAAAACAGATACACTAATATGATGGTGATGAAAATCTTTGAGTTGGCCTTGTTTCTGAGATAAATTCTTTAATCCAGGTATCAGTTCTTCAGGTTAGTGGCAGGAGTGTGATCTTGTTCTTAGATGTACTCTACCTGAGCTGTCAGGATGGATATCAGAATATAATACTGCTGTTGATGACTGGAAACTGAGCAGAGCCAACTCAGTATGAACATTAATTGATACACCTGGTTTCTAGAACATCTATTTTTCTTAATCGTTCATGGCAAAGCTCGTTAGTACTGTGTACTAAGTCTAGAGCCTTTCAACTGAAGTGAGTTAGTTTCTCTGTTTCTCAGGTTCATCCAAACAATAATGACTTTAATCTCCTGTGGACGGGATCTCACCTCAAGCCTTATATACTACGCAGCCTGCAAGACTTCCAGAAGGTCAACCACTTCCCCAGGTAAAGTATAATAGAAGCCATACATCCATGTAGAGAGCTCCAGTGTACGAGTGTATTGCCGCTGTTTGCTGTATTATAAATATCACTACTGAGCCATTTTAAGCCCTTTGGTTCAGGCAGTGTGTTCGTTGGCTCCCACTGCATAGCGCTTTTAGTTTGGACCGGTGCCAGTCTGAAACATGAAATGAATCATACTGTCAGGCAGAGGGTGTTCTGTATTCATATATCTTTTGTTCTGTCAGTATCAAAGCTGTGGCGCTAGAGTGTTTTAAACTGGAGGCTCTGCTCATTTCCAGGTCATACGAACTGACGCGCAAAGACCGTCTCTATAAAAACATCCAGCGAATGCAGCAGACTCATGGCTTCAAGTACTTCCATATTGTTCCTCAGACCTTTGTGCTTCCATCTGAGTACCCAGAATTCTGCAGTAAGATACCTCTTGTTACATCTTGTCAGTTTAAGCTAAGCTTTGTTTATGGTGTTTTATTTAACCATCACCCATTTTAAACATACACACAGTAAATCATTTTGTTCTTTTCTTGCCTAATCTCAGATTGTTTTGCCAAGGACAAGGGCCTATGGATTATTAAACCAGTAGCATCTTCAAGAGGGCGGGGCATCTACTTGGTCAGCAATGTGAGTGATTTTATCCCCTGGAGTTTTGACTAATACATAGACACTTGTGGCCTCTCCTCACAGCTTATGTCCTCAGTGTAGGTACATGTTGTAAGTAGTTTAATCAAAAGATGTTTTTTTTTCTTCTAGGAGTGTTTGATTTGATATATTCAAGAAATTGAATTGTTGTTTGTCCTATTAAACTTCAAAAATATGAACAAAAATGACTTTCCAAAGCCACAAGATGCTGTTTTTAAATTGATTTGTTATATGCAACTCTAAATCCAAATATATTCAGTTTACTGTAATATAAAATAGGCAAAAGCAGCAAATTTAAGAAGCTGGATTCAGATAATGTTTGGAATTTTTGCTTGAAAATTGTCTTTTACAATCAGTAATACATAATACATTCATGATTATTTTTTTACTCTGGCCCGTCATCAGCTGGCTTTCAAGCACTGATGAAGGCCAAGAGATGGGGCTGAAAGCTCTGCACAATGAAAAATGTTTTATATTTTATTCTTGAGTGCTCTCAAATGTTTTCTTTTTTTTTTGTTGTTGTTGTAACATGGTTTTATATCCGAGGTCAAGAACGAACCTCTGAGCTCAGACATAATTTATCCCTTATATCTTATGTGACCCCTCAGATTTACATTGAACTCTTTTTTTGGGGGTCTTGACCCCTAGGTTGGGAACCACTGCTCTATTACCCCGTTCACACTAACGTGGTGACCCAGAATAAACCTGTAGTTCACGTTGGTGTTTATAACGTGTATTTGTCGACACAGGGAAACTTCTCTTAAAAATTATGATTTTTGTTTTATGCTTCTTTATTTGTAACTTGTATTTATAGTGAGTCAAACAGCAACAAAGGAGAGAAACTGAAACAGCACCTTCTTTGCCTTTGTTTATGTGTGCATGCACATGGGACAGAAACTGTAGGTTCTGCCTCAGCATTGCATGTGAAAGCTGTATGTGTAAGAATAGTTTGCCATTTTGGGAAATAAGCTCATTTGCTTTCATGCCAAAAATTACATAGGAAGATGGATATCACTCTGTAGGATGGCTGTGAGCAGACAGCATAAGTTAGCACAAAGTGGAGTCAGGGGATACAGATAATCAGATCTTACTGACAGTGTCACTCAGCTTTTCTGTTTGTGTGTCAAAAGTTCCTTCTTATTAATGTATAAGAATAGATTCGCATACATGGACAATCTAGAGGGAGTTAACAGTAAGCTCTCTGACTTAAAAAAAAATCTGTGTGAACTGACAGAGCAGTCAGTTGGCCAGATGTTATTTGTGCGTGTGGGCGTTTACAGATACAGCTGTGTTCGAAATAAGTATCAAACAGAATTTCAGGCATTAATAAACTTTGTGGAGTAAATCACATATTTTCAAGTTCTTCTCAGGCATTTTTATGAAACAGTGGAAAGAATGTCAGCGATATTTGGAGAGGGGAAAGAAATACGTTCATTTTTTTGGTTTGGATTTTCTCTGAACTGAAGCCAGCACTGAGGTTACGCCGCCCCTACCCCCCTTCCCTTCTTTTTTCAACCTCACCACCTGCAACACATTTCAACCTCATAAATGACCCATCTCCCACAGCCAGATTATGTTTTTATAGCCTGCTATTGAAGGTTGACCTGCTGTTGTTGCAGTAACTTTACTGGATCTGATTATTTGAAGCTTCACATCACGTCATGTCATCTCTAAAGAATTCAACATTTAGTGCTGTTCTGTATGAATGGACTTGTAGCACTTGTTAAAATGACAAAATGCTTTCTGCAACCTTTTCTTTGTGTGCTCATTATCTTGTCTTTTTCTGTCATCTGCAGCCAAATCAGATCTCGATGGATGAAAACACCTTGGTGTCTCGCTATATTAATAACCCACTCCTAATTGATGGTGAGTTGTTGGAGACACAGTTTTACTTTTGAACTGAAAAATCTGTATGACTTACTTTAATTTCTTATTTACAGAGTTTAAGTTTGACATGCGGTTGTATGTGTTGATAACATCGTACGATCCACTACTCATCTATGTGTATGAGGAGGGTCTGGCTAGGTAAGCATATGTGGGTTTTTTCATTGTCAGTGTCATTATTGGGATAAGTATTATCTGACAATACACTGTCCACTTTTTGGCTCAACTTCTGTCATAATAGCACTTACATCCAAATGCTTGGGAATTTGGAGGCCTCCATCAGCATTTGAATACAGTCAAATGGCAGATTAAAAGAAATCCTGAATAAATGAGTGGTCTCCTCCAGGATGACAGTTACCCCACCCATAGGGCATTTATGTAATGGAACAGTTGAACAGGTATAGTAGATTTTGGACAGCGCTCTCCACCACCATCATCAAAACACCAAATGAAGGAATATCTTGTGGAAGAACAGTTCATTCGTCCAGTACAGTTTGAAGTCTTTCACCCCCCCAAACCTAGTCATAAAGGTCTTTGGGCCAGTGGCTTCTTGTTCACAAAATTTCATCAAACTAGTGAAAACATAGACCTCTGTACATCTGTTGGTAAAATTAATCTCATCAATCTTAACCTCACCCAGGCTCAACCTGTTTTATATTTATAGTTGGTTTTTGTGCATTTGCCTGCTCTTGTCCTGTATTACTGCCAGTGTTGAGTCACACAGTGTTTCCCAGCTGAAATGCACGATGAGATGTGGATGACAACCTGCTGCCAAATACACAGGACCAGGCAAACTAGCATTGTTCTATATACTATGTGCAGTAGATGCTCTAAATAGTGTCCTACACATTTTCTCTGTATATACTAAAGTTTATTTTTGTATATTTTAGTTTTACTCTGAAACATATGTTTTATGTAGCACATGACAAAAAGCATAAAACATACAGCAACATTTTATAGAGTAAAAACACTATGCTTACTTTATAATGGTTAAACAGTGGAAAATAAAAGGTAGTTTGTTTTCATTTTGCAGGTGAGATGCTGGCTCAAAGCTACATTTTGGAGTTTTGATAAAGTAATCAATAATAATAATCAGTATTGAGCAAAGCATGTAACCAATCTGCAGTTTTAATAGTGAGGGATGTCTGCTGTATGAGTAATTGAGCATGTGTCTACATAAGCCTATGGCAGTTTTTCAGCACTGTGATGTAGCTACTGCCTGGTTACGCTAAGCTCCAGCACTGATGTTCTGTCAGGACCCCCTAGAGGGCAGCCTAAACTTTCCAGACCAGCGGCCGTGCAGTGTGTGTAGTGGTAGTGACTTTTAACAAAGCTTGCTATTGTTCCATTTACAGGATGTGCTCATCAGTTGTTGCTGATTGAGTCATAGTTCAAAGATCATATGTTATGATTACTTTAATGGCTCTGTATTTACTGGATATGGCTATTTAATTTCTTACTCTAAATATGATTGTCTGTTGATGGCCTGCATAATCAGACTAGAGAAGGGGTTCAAAACAAATGAAAGTTGTTTTTTGTAAGAAAAAAAGGACTTAATATTTAAGAATTACAAGACAGGGATGGCATAGAGTGTCAGAACCATCGAACCTAAACCAAGAACATGCTGCTGTGTTAAAGGATTGTTTCACCACGTACTTTAAAGCTGCTTCTCCTGTTAAGAGCCAAGTGAGAGTCAAAACAAACTCAAGCAGTATCCCCTCCTCTTTGCTGCTCCCGCCCTGCCTCTGAAACTACGTCATATGTGATCACGCCAGCCAGAGACAGTTGTAGCAGTCAGGTAGCGCAGCAGTAATAACTGGCTCCAGAACTAGTCTACACAGAATATAGAGCCCGTGGTTTTCAACGGCATAGCAGTGACACAATGTCAAATAAAGAGGCTTACATTTTAGTGATATACATACGTATGTCTAACGTTGTTTGTAGTGGATGTATCTGCAGTAACACAAGCAAATGTTCCAGCCACTATTGCATCGCGTTCAATGTTACATAATTGACACACATAACCGTCAATTTTATGTGAAAAACGAGAAATTTCATGTTACGTTTTTGATAGTTGAACAAACTCCCCACTTCTGTAGTTGTGCTGATGGTGTAAATTTTCACAGCTTCTCACTAAAATGCTACTGTACTGCAGTGTTATGTCTGTATAAAGTGGACCAAAGCTTAGAAAAATTAGCTAAATTACTTCATTTTCTAATCCAGGAAAATTTGTTGGTTTCTGCTAATTGGACAACAGAACACTAATGTTGCAGTCATTTGGAATGACTCCGAAGTACAACCAGAATAATTCAATATAAAGGTACAAAATTGAAATGCTAACATTAGCATGCTAATGAAGCTGACATATACACATTAGCTACTCAAAATTTAGTCCTTTGGATTCTTTTAGTGCCCTCCATCTCCGATAAGACAAACCGATGTTAACCCTGGTTTTGCCTCATTCTTTCTCGTACTGATAATGCTGATGCATTATGTGTAAAGTACAGATACCTCAAAAATGTATTTAAATACAGTACTTGAGTACATGTACTTAGTTACTTTCCACCACAGCTCTTGGGTCTCACAGGTCCACTCCCGTCCTGGGTTGGACCTGCACAGGGAACCTCCATGGTCTATCTTTGAAATGAGCCATACTGGTTTTGAAAACGCGTCTTATAACCTTGCATCCTCGGGGGCATGGAAGAAGTGCATTGCGGATTTTAACAACAATGGCCACAGAGGGCAAGAAATAAACACAAGGCCTGAAGATAGCAGAGTGCGGTGGGGGTGTGGGGGGTTTAGCATCAGGCAGGTAGGTCTGGAGAGGGTAGATGATTTATAGCATGACTGTCTCTTTGCTTTGCTCTGATAGAGGTATGTGCTGGAATCAGAGTGTCGCCACCCTCTTGTTTGCTGGCTTGGTTATCAACTAAGAGTAATAAATCATGGACAAATTCAGAATCCCACTTTTATCTCTTGACATTCCTTTGGGTTGTCTTGGTATTCAGGTGCACAGTGCATGCCAAGGAATTCTCATTATTGCACATGTGGCATCCACTCCTTTTAAACGCTGCCAGAAACTAATCTCCGCCCATACTGCCTCTATTATCCAGTCAAATGTCAGCATTATGGATGTGTTCATTATGGCAGATAGATATGATGTGAAATTTTTGGATGACGGGTTATTTTTTTCTTCTCTTGTACTAATAAACAATGCCTGTCTGAAGATTTGCCACAGTCAGGTATGACCGGACTTCAAAGAACATTAAGAACACATTCATGCATCTCACTAACTACAGTGTGAACAAAAAGAGCAGTGACTATGTCAGGTAAGGCCTCATTAGTAATCTACATACGTACACAGAATATGGAGCTATTATGAAAAGCTCGATTGACTCATCCATTTATTATAACTGGGGCATTTGAAACACATTTCTTCCTTTTCAGTTGTGATGACCCTGAAGTTGAGGATTATGGGAACAAGTGGAGTATGAGTGCAGTGTTGAGGTATTTGAAGCAGGAGGGGAAGGACACCACATGTGAGTCAAACCTTCACCTTTTCCATTTGGTTTTAATATCCACACACAGATGATAGAAGTAAAATGTATTCAGTTTGTAGTTTACTTCTCAAACTCTGCTCCTTTTTATCCATCAGTCTACAAAAGTCTATCAATGAATTAAAACATGGAAATTCCAGAAAAGCAAGACTGTACAACATCCGCTAACTCATATTTCTTTCCTTTTTGTCTGTTTCAGTGCTGATGAGACAGGTAGAGGACCTCATCGTCAAAGCTGTTTTAAGTGCTCAGCTACAGATAGCTGCTGCCTGCGAGATGTTTGTTCCCCACAAGACAAACTGCTTTGGTAATTATTTTGTATTCTTCTTAATTTTTTTTGACAATAAGAAAACAAATGTAGTCCACCAAAGGTAGACATTTACATCTAGTAGAAGAAAATGCTGATGGGTGTGTGGTATACTGTACACTAGCTGTTCAGGGCAACAAAGTGAAACTCTAGAACTGCAGCTTCACAAGAGTTTCCTTTGAATGGCATGTTCTCTCTGAACAGATTCCCTTTTTTGCTCACAGTGCAGATACACTCATAAATACTTAGTCACACACACTACCACACCCCTCACATCCCTCAGTTTCAGATTCATTGTCCAGCAGTTCCTCCATGCTGTTTCTCCACTGAGCCATGCTAAGGTTGTAGACGGTCATTCTCCAGTGTGGAGCCTTCCTGCCTGTTGCTGCCCTCTGACTGGCTGCTGGATCGTGGAGAGCCTGTTGACTGAAGCAGGAATTTACTTCCTCCTGTCTGTTGCTATTCAGATCTGCTTGATTTAGGCTGACTGTTTTCTTGGCTGCTCCTGCCCTAGCACTGGGCTCGTGTGAACTCCATTTCGGAGCCATTACCCATGTTAGTGTTGGCACTAATTGTCTGCGCACTTTCTCTGTGTCTGCCAGTCTCTCTGAGATTTGGGATCTGAAGGCGAGCATGTTGGCCGAGCCTCCCTCGGGATTGCTTTTCCCCCCTTTGCTTTTCTCTTGTTCTGCTGCTCATACTCTCTTTCACCTCTGAGATGTTAGAAACATTAAGGGCTTTGCAATTGTGATGGGCTTCTGTAGACATAACAACCCGATTCGTGGTTGTTTGGGCTGCACTGGCACTCGCACCATCTGACAGTCACCTGCATAAAGATGCTATCCTCACCCCAAACATCACTGCTACAGTCATAAACTACATTTACCCAGGGTATGAATGTTGACCGTGCAGGTATTTACAGGGATATGTGCCCTACCAAGCCCAGACCTGGCTCTCATAACACCCGAGAGACACAAATAAACAACCAGATGACACATACAGTATCTATAGTGTGAGAGTGGAAAACAGGAATGGAAAAACAAGTTTCCTTCGATTCTCATTGTTTCTTTCAATGAAATCTGTATTTTAGATTTTTGTTTATACACAACTCTGTATCCTAGATACAGAAATGCTCTATGGGATATTCAGTGATACCACAGAAATTTCATAATCTCTCAGGCCTGTTGATGACTCTACACAAGTGCCTAGATCTGTTGTGTTGTACATGCAGTGTTATCCTTCATTGTGCAGAATGTGTGTTACAGGATGACTAAACGACTAATTCATATGTTGTCTATCTACACTGGATTTAAAATGAAGTGTTTAACAATATAGTAACGACACATAGCTTTAAGGACGTGTTCATCTGTGCTGGGTAAAAAGTGAATAAGTCATTTTTTCATGTCCGCCTATACAGACCTGTATAGATTTACAGTAGATACTACAGCAGAGTCGTTGTGTAATACAAAAGCAATTAGGTCCTTTTACAAAGATACATAATACACTGTGGTCTGGGGTGAACATGCCCGTTACCTTACTTCAGCCGTATCAGTTTACTATTGAATTTAGTGTAATTTTTTTGTCTTCATATGGCCCCAAGCAAGTCATTTACAGCGTTCATAGTCTGTATACAGGATTAAGTTTCCAAAGACAGACACTGAGGGCTCCAGAGGACTACTCTCATCCTCTCTGTGTTGATAATGGCCTTGTGTGTGTGTGTGTGTACGCGCGCGTCAGTATGTGTGTAGAGTATGAATAGAGAGACATGTAGGAACCAGTGTAAAACATGAGTATTACTAACACTCAGGTCTATTTAAGTTTTAAGGGGTCCAGTGTAGTATCTTTGGCAGCTTTTTCTTGTCTCTTCACACCCAGTCCACCGAGGAGTCATGTTCAGTCAGTCGCTGTCAGCTTCAGCTGCCTTTCTCCTTCTTTTGCACTATGTTCCCACTCCTTCTGTGACCTACAGTACACCCGGCATTCATTCTGGGCCTCAGCAGCTTCCTGTAATAGTAAACAGGTAAAGCGTCAGAAAGCATGGCAGCAACCACGTGTGTGAGTGCAGTGAATGTGCCAATAAAAGCAGCGATTGTTTAAAGTTTTTATAAAGTCTCCGGCTTGTCTGGAAGGGAGCCATGCTAGACCATAAAGCACATTCTAATCTTAATTTACTGCAAATTGTTCCCTGCCTTTTTAATGTCTGTGAATGACTTTGATATAATATTTATTGTTTTCAAATGGGATTTCTTCCTCTTGTTCAAGTTGCACCGTATATCTAAATAGACATATTGTAACAAACGTTTTTAGCTTGCTGTATATGTCTCATATGGAAAAGAGGGGAAACAGTTTTTGTTTTACGTTGGTAAGAAGTGTGTGTGTATGGGGAGAGAAAATGCCACCCATGCAGCTCCTCACCGCTGCTATGTGATTAATGGACATACTTTTTGCTGAGGGATGCTGATTACAAGATGTTTTGACTAAGATCTGATTAGCCAAGCCAAAGGCCTATTTTATTACACACAAAACATTCCACTTACTGGTCCTGTGTTCCATTGAATGTCCTTCATTAAGTGCTGAGTGTGGTTGGATCCCCTGTCTGTGAACCACTCTCCCTGTTTTACATTTGTCAGACACTCCCACACTTCTCTGCAGCACAGTGTTTGTATCCCTATGATGACAGCGTGGATTCGTTGTAAAAGAAGTTTTTAGGCATGATTAATGGATTGGCTCCAGCTGTAAAAATAAGGCTATACAGTGTTAACTGTATTCATTTTACTTGTTGTCCTCTGAGTGTTTTTATGTGCGGCTGCAAGCTGCTCTGCTGTCATTCCTGCAGTAGCAGAGAAACAGCAGCAATAATTTGTCAGATTGATGCAAGAGCAATTCACTTGTCCTCGCCCGTAAAGAAAACACACATGAAGGAAGCACTTTATGTTGTTGTTGGTAACGTGGGCCAACAGGCTGCATGGCCAGGGTGGGGAAATTGTTGTGTTTGTGTCTTGTGGTGAAGTTTCCAGCAGTGCCCATTGAGTAATAAAAGAAAAAAGGTTTTTCATTATGCCTTTTCTGTCACATTTTGTCTCTCCCTTTCTCTTTGATGGGTGTGATGTGGATGTTCACTGCCTCTCTTCTCCTTGTCTGTGATGCTTGTTGTGGGTTCTTTGCAGACACGTTTAACAGAGTTTCCCTGGCAGCGGTCGAGCCGCAGAACAAACGTGTCGAGCGGCTCCCGAACAAACGTGTCGAGCGGCTCGGCAAGCTCATGGGGTAGGAGCGGCGCCTGCTCCTAATTGGGGGAAAATGCGTGACACATGGAGTTTGTTTCTCAGGGGCTGTTGAGATGGCTTAAGACCTCCTCAATTTTCCTTGTTGTTGTGGTGGCTCTGCAGGCTCAAAAAAGACTAATGCATAATGTTTTATGACACACAGACATGCTCTCTATCTTTCTTTTCTATGTGTGTACGTTTTTTTTTTTTAAGTGGATTGAATAGGATAAGCCTGCAAGTGGAAAATCTAATCCTAGTGCGCTGCTTAAGTGAGCATGGTTTAACAGCGGAGGTCCAGCCCATCCCTGGCTAATGTTGTAGGAGAGGTGTGGCAAAGTTTGTGCAGTTCCTTCTTGAAAAGTTCACAGTTAGCAGTTATACCAATTTGGACATCAGTGATGCTAAAATAACTTGAACTCCCAACCCATATGATATACAGTAGCCCAGTGAAATATAATAAACAGAATCCATTGTGGATTAACTTCCCCCAGCAGGTATCACAATCTGCTTTTTGTAGCTTTTTAAGAGTGTACACTTTTGCATACAGCAGTAAATTACAATAAATATGATCTTGTAACATATACTGCTCCCACGAGCAGTCGTGCATAAAAACTGGCTCATTGTGTGTGAAGTAATTTGCTGAAGTAAAATTTAATATTTTAAATAAATAAATAAATAAATAACAGATAACAGTACATAAACTGACCAACCTTATTTAAATCAAACAAGTACCCTGTAAAAACAACTTAAATTCCATCTCTTTAAGCCTATTTGTCCATAACAGATGGGTTTCTCACAGAAGGGGCCTGCTGATCACATTTTCTCACAACTCAACAGTAACAGCGTTTTCATTCAAGCATCAATGACGCAAGCAACTTTTCATAGCATGTGGATAACTTTATCAGTTACATGTGTAACCTCGTAGTGGGGATGGATGTTTTCAATCAGTATTAACACCCTGACAGGACCATATTACCCCTCACCTATAGGTTAAATAACATCTGTCCTCGGATAGAAAGAAAGAAAGTCTTAAAATACTTTTCTGAATATTGTTTTTTTTTGATCCAGCACTTGCAAAAATGTGTATATCCGCACTTTAATCTTTGATTGTTTTGTGCATTCTACTTCTTTATTTAACAGATAACTCAGTGAGCTTTGAACCCTGCTCTACATAAATGAATGTACAGCCTAATAACTTTAACTCATCCTGTTAAACTGAAATGGTTCAGTATTATTCATATGAAAGTAATATAAACCCATTGCTCAGAGTCATGCTGGCTTTTGTATATTTAACACTGGCACTGACCTGAGATGCTAGAACAAACAGTGCTGCTGATGGCAGCTTTGAAACCTCCAACACCCCTGGACTATTCTCAACACACTTCGTTCTTTTGAAGTACTATTAAAAGGATTTTTCTTCTGGGTCTATGGTGGGGTTTTGCCCTATCCCTGTAAAATGCTGTGGTTTTCCAGCACGCTGTAGCTGGGGCCAGCGGGTCGATGGCTTATTGGATGACACTCCCCAGAGCAGCGTGAGCGCTTTTTTTTAGGGCACATACAGTAGACCTACTCAGTCGTGGTGAACCATATATCAGTCGGTGAAACAAGAGGGCAACTTGGACTAGAATGGATGAATTTTTACACAGGGAACTTCCTGACCACGTTGTAAAGGGCTTTTATCATGTCACTCAGTGCTGAGCTATTACTGGAGCAAAATAAATACTATATATAGCATAAATATTTCTAACTCAGGCTTCTGCCACTTGGGGCACACTAACACATTTTAAGCTTTTCGCTTCTGGAATTCATATTTAATTGCCTCAGTTGGACAAGATATGAACTTTATGATGGGGGTGAAGCTTTTCCTGGCAGCCATTAGAACGCCATCCTTCTTGTTAATATGCAGTGACTGACCTTCCCAGTCATGAGAAAATTATTGACTGTGTGTATGAAAATATTCACAGACATATTTTGTTTTTTATCTGCCATCTTATATAAGCAACTTCTCTTGAGATGAAATGTGCATGTACTTACAGTGGTTAATGTAATTGAGCCGGGCCCTCAGTGGCAGGCTTTGGTGAATGTTTCTCTCTTGAGTGATTGGGTAAGTAACACTCATGAAATCAGTGGCAGAAAGAGATAGACCATGCTGCCAAATGCTACATAATGGAGTTATGATAAAACTCTGACTTGTGACTTTTGATACCCATCGGCTCTTAATGTTCAGTGAGCGAGGTACAAGCCGTTTGATTCATTTTGTGTTTCCCTCTGTAGAACTGTATGGTTTTGATGTGCTCGTTGATTCCAATCTGAAACCCTGGTTGTTAGAGGTGAATCTTTCTCCATCCTTGGCGTGGTGAGTGACAATGACTCATTTATTTGATTTGTTGATTTAGCAGAATCTCTTACTAAAAACATTTCTTTCACCCTACCAACTAAAACAAGGGGTTTTCTTGGAATATGCAGCCAGGACAAGAGGTTAATAAAATATACTGCACTGAACAAAAATGTTACTCACTCCTATTTTGTGCAGACACCCTAGCAAAAATGCCGTATCTCCTACAGAAGTCTTTATTCGGTTTATTTAGTTTACTCAAGGTCAGACAACAAATATGTGTCCTCCTATGCCAGCTGACTTGTTTTTTGTGGATGTGTATTGTAATGTTTTTCCCGATTTTACTTTGTTTCATTTTGTAACATCCACTTATTTACAGCGATGCACCCTTGGATCTGAAGATAAAGGCCAGTATGATTGCAGACATGTTTTCACTTGTGGGTGAGTGCATGCTGAAACAGTGACTAAACACAACTTCCACTGCATTCTAAAGTTTTGCATGACTTATTGTATATAGACCTTCCTTATAACTAAATGTTTAAATCATTGCACTTGTAAATTATACTATGATGAAATAAAGTAGAGCAAAAAAAAAAAATAGAAACCTTAAAAAATTTAAAAACAGAAGAAGCCAAACATGTCCTCTTAATTTACCACATAAGAAGTTAAATTATGATTCACTGTATAATCACAGAGAAGGAAAAACATTTGATAAATACAGCACATTAAAAGTAACAGTAAAATATTATTATTAGGGATTTACTAACCCTTAAGATCTGAATGAAAAAAAACATTTTTCTTGTGTCACAATTCAAACATTATTAATTGTGAAATTAGGATGTGTTGGAAGTGGATGGATGGATGGAAGTGTTAATTTTGGAGAAGCTAATATGAAATGTTCTATACTATAATTTCTTCACCTGTGTCCCTCCAAATGCAAAGCTAGTTGGGCATTTTTGTAACAGCTCATGGAGACAGTCATCTGTATCATGCAGACATTAAAAAAAAATTCCTGGCCCAAGTCAGAGATACACACCTTTTTTTACAACAGAGAATGAGATGTGTCTGTTTGTTTTGTGTCCACCTTTCATAATTATTCTTATGCTTAAAAAGAGCTTTAAATATTCTGTGATATTTAAGTTTAAACAAGAAGAATGCCATACTCGAACCACTACCACATAGACAAGCACAATATACAGAGCTTGTCTTTGTTCTTGTAGATATACTGTACGTGCATGCAGTAAAAACAGAGACTAATAATAACCATATTCTTTCATTTCTCTTGATTATGCCCACTGACTAGCTGGCATCCATATAAACTGGCACTCACTGACCAGTCTGACCAGTGAATCTGGGCTCTCAGGCCAGTGATATTATAGGAATAGCTATTGTGTCTGTGTGTGGGCGTGCGCACGTGCATGCATGCATATATACATGTCTTAGCCTAAGCCTTGCTTTGGCTTGAAACCCTACCCTCCGGCTCATTAAGTGAAAGAGTAGAATCCTAAATTGTCAGTTATCTTTGGACTGAGATGTTACTGTGCGTCTGGGGAAAATGAGCAGTGGCATGTAAAACATAGTACATCTATTATGTACCACTGATAACACTTGGGCTTCATCCCAGACCTGTAAATAATGACAGCATTCCATTAGCATTCATTTTCTGCCTGTGTGTAGCTGTCAACTCCATGCTGCCCATGTTTGTAATAATTGCAGTGTTTAGGCAAGAGCAATGCAGGGGCCTGATTCTTACCTGACGGCTTGGATGAGGTAGAACAAACAGCCTCGAGCTCCAAGCTGTCCATAGACTTGATTCAGCTCAAGTATGACAGCAAGAAAAAAAACATAAACATATTCTCGTAGCATTTCACTTTTGCCACTAGTCAGTTTTGAGGGAGGGTGGGAATTAATAAACAGAACATCATAGTTTTACATCATATTGACAGGGTGGGCTGCGATGGGCTGGCGACCTGTCCAGGGTGTACCCCGCCTTTCGCCCGCAGCTGGCTGGGATTGGCTCCAGCCCCCCGTGACCCCGTTTGGGACTAAGCGGTTTAGAAAATGGATGGATGGATGACAGGGTGGGAATTACAAACATTTATCCTCACCCTTCTCAGCTACCACTGAGGCATACTGAAATGTAAATGTTTGGAGCTTTATAAATCCAAACTAGTGTGTCACTAGGAGAACACATTTATTTATTGTTTTAATTTAACCTTTGTCTAACTAGGGAGAAAAAAGTCCCTGGAGGTTAGGGACCTCCTTTTTAAGGGGGCCCTCACTTAATGTTTATTAAGCGTTTCTGTGTGTGTGTGTGTGTGTGTGTGTTGATACCTTTTCCCCTTTTCCAATCTTTATCCTAAGCTAAACTAGCTAACTGCTCACTGCAGCTGCATATTTAATAGTCAGATTTACAGTAAGAATGGTATCAATCTTCTCATCTAACTCTCATCTAGAAAGTGAATAAATGTATTTGCCAAAACGTCAAACTGTTCCTTCATACAAGGAACTGAAGTCTGTGGTTTACATCAGGGGGCTGTGTTTGTATTGGGCAACAGTGAGCCACTCTATCAAAACGTTTCTCCGTTTCCTGTCAGAAAATGCTGTATATTAAAGCAAATATGACATTTTTAAATTTGCACGATGAAGTTAAGCATATTGTTGAATCACATGTAATCTTTTGCCTCTGTGCCTCTTGTTCTGCTTTAGTTTCTTGCAGAAACATTGAAGATCTGATGCAATATACTGTATGAAGGTCATGGGAATGAGTAACATTTTTAAGACCTTGGTAAACCCCTTTATGGCTCCTTGCATCCCCACAGGCTTTGTCTGTCAGGACCCCCACTCGAGACAGCCGCGCTCTGACCGAGTCACCCTGGACCCCGGCCTCAAGCACCCGGCAGCACAGAGAGCACAGGTAATGACACACATACACAGCAAAGAACTAAGCCAAGAGTTGCCCCCATTCACCCTTCCTAGTGAAACATTGCTGTTCTTGCCTTGCTCTCTCTGTTGCTTACACTACATTCCTGCCACTACCATTGAGCTCTCCTCTTATGCTCATGGAAAATTCACTGTAATGCAAAACAACTGCTGATGTAATTGCAGTGTATGAGTGACATCAGTTTGCAAGCGCTACTCTTTGTGGCTTATTGTTTTATCATTTCTAATCAAGTGAGTAATGCTCTCTCCAGGCCTTGTTGAGTAATGATGCCACAGCAGCTAATGCACTTGGCTCCTTCTACTTGACTACTGCACCCAGATTTGGCGCAGGAGCTGCTGGAGGGAGATTACTGGATCAGACCGATTTCTGCTCCACCTTTATTGTGTCAAGGGTCGATTTTGACATACAGTAACAAAGTTTCTTTGTTACATGATTATGTAGTATGCATGTTCTCTCTATATGGCTTCATAAAGTTTTATGATGAATCACAACTCACTGTCTTGACCCATTGCTTCTTAGAAACCTCTTTCTGCACCGACAGCCACTGCACACAGGAGAGTGGTAAGTTTTCTTCTGACTCAGACATTAATCTTTTCTTGCCTTGTCCTTTTGCAATTCCCTGATGCCTCTTACGTACATTACTGGTAAGAAATTGCTTACTGCCTTTTACTTATTTGATTATGTGGCTTTTCTGTTTTTCATAGTGCTGGACAGTTGCCTTTTATTGATCCGTGTTGCTGTAAATTAATAGAATTCTCATTACATTAGCAAAGCAGCCTATGTAAGAAAGTGCTTCAGATGCTGCATGCACCATTTCACCCAATATTTCATGAAGTTTGCTGTACAGACATATCTAAAATAACACTAAAGCCAGGGCTGTCACAGTGGTTGCTGAAGAGCTCCAGGGGCTCTCAGAGAACCTGTGCTCTCCTTTCACTCTAATTAGGGGCGACATTTGAAACTTTTTCAGATGGATTAGGCCATGTCACTTTTTGGCTGCCTTTGTACCCCCCCAGCCGCATCAGACAAATTAAATATAATCCTCCTGCTATGCAGATGACAAATTCTCTATGAAATCTTGTGAGGTTGCGCCCAGCTGTCTGGCCCAAGTTTCAAGCTGCACGCCAAGGTTGTCAATCACAGCCTTGTAGTTCATGCAGCAGGGGATGAGCAGCCAGGAATGACAATGCATAACAAAAATGCTCTGTTTATGTGTTTGTTTTCAAGGTGTAGTTTGCACATTTTCCATTTATAAATGAGAATTATATTTCTGAATGGTTGTCAGTAACAAATTTAAGACTACTTTTTATAGTCTTTGGACCTAATTAAATGACTTCCTATTATGAAGCCAGTTTTTAGATGAGTGGCTGAATAGGTTTAGTATCAGTATTGCATGACTGTGTCTCTACTCTTGTGCCCTGTAGCGCCAGAGCCCTGCATCAGCCAGTAACTCAGAAACAGAGGCGTCAAAAGACAAGCAAAGTACTAAACAACGCCCAGGAAACAGCACTCTGAACCTGAGAGCTGATGAGGTATGGTCGTAATAATGGTAGTGTGTGACAGATTGTGAGTGATATTCTTAAAAAAAAAGGCAGGTTTGGTAACTGAACCTTTTCAGAAATTGTTATTTTGCTTCTGTCACTAATATAGATCAAAGTACTGAGGAGGATACAGGAAGAGGATGAGAGACGAGGAGGCTTCATTAGGATCTTTCCCACAGCAGAAACATGGGAACTCTATGGGTGAGATGAGCCAAGAACAGACAAATTACAAGTTATGCCCATGGAGTCTTTGTCGCCTGTGTTATTTATTACTGATACTATCTTAAGATAAGAGGGACTTTTAAATGCGATGAATGTCTAAAGCCAGATCGTGATTGACTGTCACTAATTGAACCACTAGAGTAAGATGTAGCTACAGGGTTGGTATTTTTTAAACACTGTATTATGTTTCAAGAAATGCCATTTTGTTGAAATGGCACTGAAGCCCCTATTAGAGAGGAAATCCATTTTTGGGCTTACAGTTCATGTTCTTATATGATGATTTGTTGCTTGATTAGACCTGTGTTTTTCTTAGCAGTAGGGCTTTTGTGGCATTTTTAAAAGCATTTTATTGAGCGGTTGGGGAAATTACTGGTGCCTTTAATAGCAGCTGCATCCTATGTAAGAGAAGCCTAATTTTAACACATTTGCCACAAAATAAGGAGGTTGAGGCTCATTGCACCCCTGCCTTCATGATTATTGTAATTTGCTTAAATTCTTTTTCTCTCAGTGGATATCTGGAGTCGAAGACATCAATGAACTACATGCTGGCAAACAGACTTTTCCATGGAAGGTAAGTATTTCCATTGTGGTCAGGATGGGGGAATAAGTCTCTCCATCAGTTTGTGGAAACGTGGGATTCTGGCATGGTATTTGTTTAGTTTGTCAATTGGATAGGTGAGAGGAACAGCTGAAAAGATGAAGCACAGTCAACTTTTCCAGTGCATGCCCAAGGTCTATGTGGCACTGTGGTGTCGTTCTGGGGGCAGGAAGGGAAAGACAGTTATACTGTAGGTGAACTGTGCCTTTTTATTGAACTAAATTTTCTTATTTTAATACAACATGTATTTATGTTATTTGAATCACTGTGAGCTTTTAGCTTTGACTACTGAACAACTTTGTCTGGAGATTTGGCCCCCAACTAAGCCCATCTATGATTTTTCCATACTGGGTAAACAGCCACGCTAGTGACACGGCTGTTGCTCCAAGACCTCTGTTGCTGTTATCTGCTGTTTATCCCCTCTCTCTTTTGGACCATCACTTTCTGTTACATCAAGCTTTGGACAAGCTACTCAACCATACTAATCTTTTTTTTAGACCTGACATTATTTAAGATTTTTGCTCTAACTATTGCTCTGCAAAACACTTTGTTATTGTTAATGATATATGTAAAATCATCATTGTTGTCTTTATTACCATCGTGTTGACGTGTCTTGTTCTTGTCTCTCAGGAATGTGAATGGGAATGTGCAGCTGCAGGTGGATGCCGTCCATGGCTGTCATGTTGTCCAGTATGAGAGGAAGCTGTTGTCTCTGGAGGCACGTAAGAGGAAACAGCGGCACTTGACTCATCGCTCTTCTGCAGGGAAGAAAAAACTGGGTAGGCCTGATGTGTCACGCCTCAGTTCAGGAAATTGCTTTTTTGTAAAACTGAGCAGAATGTAGCTAAGAGGGACAACATCACAACGCTTAATACACTTTTGGTTTCAATAAATCACTCCCCTCTGCCATGGTAAGGCTGGCCAAATATGCCTCTCAATGAGTTCATTTAATTGCAACAACAATAAAAAGCCTGTTTTGAGTGTAAAATGCCAGTGATGCAACCGACATTTGTCTTTCCTTGCTATGCTGCACACCTCAGGAAGGGAATCCAAGGCGTCCTTGACTGAGAGCGGCAGCATTCAGAAGCGAGAGGAGCGTGCTCAGGAGGAAAAAGAGGAGGTGAAACAAGTTCTTGAGCCAGTCTTACGCAAGGCGTTGGTAGCAGAGCAAAGGAAACAAGTGGCCACACCATTGGAGTGGTGCCATAGTGAGGCTCCGTCCAGCTCAGAGGTAGCCACGCACAAGCCCAGAGTCAACCTGCTAAGCATCCTTCAGCAGGGCTGGGACCTTAGGTCAGTGTTGTGGGCTGCAGCTCAAGTTGACTGCTGCTCTTACTGTATCTTCCTCTTTCTCACTTTCCCATCCTGTTCTCTTTGATGGATTGATGGAGAAATGCTTATATAGTAGAGTAAATACTTATGGAGGTACAAAGAAATTCAGGCCTGCCTTGCCTAGATGATGTTAAACATTCTTTATTTTTGTGTACCTACTGTATGCCCTCCCTATGGTCTGCAAGAATAGTCTGAAAGAGCACTAGAAGCACCAGTTAAAATCATACTTCCTAAAATAACAGTCCACTTGTAACTAAAAGGAATTTACTAAAAACATAAATACTTTCTAAATTAGCTGACAATGAGTGCATTTTAATATTTCATATATTTCTTGATGTAAATAAAAAAAAACACAAAAGACAAGCAATATGCTGTAATACTACTGTACTTACATGGGACAAAGACAGCAGTCTCCTTGTCTTGATTTGAAATTATAATTTGAGGAGGAATTACAATAACAAGTCTGAGTTTGTAGAAATTCCTTAGTGCTTGCCAGGGCTGTGCATGAAGCTGGTAAATTATAGCACAGCATATCACTGTTTGTGCTTGCCAGCTTTTTTTTTTTTTACTACAGTGTTCTGATAGTACTCTGTCTGGGTTCACCTGGGCCACGACAACAGTTTATCATTTTGATACTGGTGCAGAACAAGATAAATTGTGTTTCAACAACTGTTGGCTGAAAATGATACATAACTGTTTTTGATTTCACTCTTTTCCTGATGTTACTGTATGTCAGCCAAATGGAATGACTAAGACTGCTTGTCCTATCTGTTGTAACACATGTACAGTATCACAGATTCCAAAGCAACAAAATAGTTTTTACTGCCAGTTGCAAACACACTGGCTGAATACCTCGAGGATAATCTTAATTACTGTCTATTGTTGTGTCTTTCCGTTCTGTTGCTTTAGCTTTGTTGTTCATGATGGTTTCCCTCTCTCTCTTCTGCTTTTGCCTCCCGTCTCCAGTAAGGTGCAGGCTCGAATGGCCTTTTCTTCTTACCTGCAGAGAGTCCAACAAAGACTGTTAGCAGAGAGCAGAACTAACACCATCCCAGCTTGGCCAGACAAGGACAATGATCAAATGGTACAGTGATAACCATTTTTATTCCCCTTTTCCTAATACATGGACAGGGGTGGATTACTCTGTAGCATTGTCTTCTTCCTACAGTATGTACAGTATACACCAATCAGCCATAACATTCTGACCACTGACAGGTGAAGTCAATGACACCGACTGTCTCATTAGAGTGGCACCTGTCAGTGTGTGGGGTTTATTAGGCAGCATGTGAACATTCAGTGCTTGAAGTTGATGTGTTGGAAGCAGGAAAAATGGAGCGTAAGGATCTGAGTGACTTTGACAAAGGCCAAACTGTAATTGCTGACGACTGGGTCAGAGCATCTCCCAGTCTGCAGAGCTTGTTGGGTGTTCCTGGTCTGCAGTGGTCAGTACCTACTAACAGTGTCTACGGAAGGACAAACAAAGACTCTGCAACAGGGTCATGGACGCCCAAGACTCACTGATGATGAGGTTGATCTACTGTAGATTAAGCTCTTAAATTTCATTTGTGCTTTTCAAAAGTTTCCATTTAGTTTGAATCTTTGTTAAAATAATACATTGGTCTCTATGAAGAGAAACATAGTGGCTATAGTGGTGATATCACACCTAGAGTGGGAAAGCTATTGAATTAGTCTAAATAATTCTCTATAACTTGTCCTCACAACCACAGTTTTCAGTCCTTTTACATAGGTGTTTCACTGAATGGGCAACAAATGTTTGCCCTTCCTGACAGTATAAATACTGTATGGAACCAAACAGATTCACAGAAGACACACAGTGAGCTGCAAAGTGACATGAGTGTTAAGCCCACTTAACCATTGACTCCTGCCTGCACTGTATTAGGCAGGCGGTCATAATGTTATGGTTAATCGGTGTATGTATGGCATATTTCCCCTCATTATTATTCTATTACTCATTATGGCTGTAGTTAGAATGTGTATGAGGCATTTGTGGCCACACAGAGAAAACAGAGGAAAAAACGTGGTCTGTGAAAATTAGCCTGATCGGAAAGTCTGCATTATAAAGGCATATATCATCACCACTGACCTCAAACCTTTGAGGAAAATCATTGTGAACTCAACTGATCTCTAGGCTATAAATTTCAGAGTGTTTTAAATGACATTGAAAAGGAGAAAATACATGCAGCAGTTTTAAAAACTAACAATAAAAGGCTTCTCATGTATGTTTTTTGCCTGCACAGGAGCTGGTGATTCGTTTCCTGAGAAGAGCAGCCCATAACCTTCAACAGAATATAAAGGTGGTTTTGCCCAGTCGCCAGTTACCACTGCAGGACCGCAGACGCATCCTCTCCAACCAGTTAGGGGAGTTTATCCATTGTTACAACAAGGTACCAATTCCCAGACACGGATTTTACCAAAGAATTACAGTTCTTAGAGTTGTTGCTAACACAGGAGGGTTTTTTTATGCAGTTCATCTAGAAACAGCTGAGAATATTTGCTTAATTGTTCTTATCTTTTCAGGAAACTGAACATATGTTGAAAAAACAAGAGAATAGCAAAGAGGAGGTTTGTGTTAACCCCCTGGTATTTCAGGAATACATCACATCAGCAAGGTTAGTGAAGCCCACTTAACCACTGTTCATGGTTCGACTCTTTAACATCCTTTTTACTGTATGTATTCTACAGAGTGGTCTCAGTCTGCTATACACATTCATCTCCTGTCTTTTTTTAACAGTGAAAATGATCTGGAGGAAATACTAACATTTTACACACAGAAAAATAAATCAGCCACCATCTTTCTAGGAACAAAAGTCAGGAGTGTTAAGAAAGACTCCGAAGATTCAGTCAGCTATGAGAATTCCCAATGTGAGTTCCTTCCGTTTTTTTTCGTGT
The DNA here is from genome assembly GCF_001952655.1 of Monopterus albus. NCBI lineage: Eukaryota > Metazoa > Chordata > Actinopteri > Synbranchiformes > Synbranchidae > Monopterus > Monopterus albus. The sequence continues at coordinate 495,058 of NW_018127893.1, read as the reverse complement.
TACTGTAGGCCTGTTTTATGTTTAATTTTGTATCATTCAAGTACAGTAAACAGGAATTGTTTAGATTTGTGAGCCCAAAAAAATAAAGGGAAAAAGATGAGTCATTTGGGGTAAAGACAAGGTCATCTTCAAATAATTAGCACTCGCTGGGAGAAAACAAATGTGTGTCTGAGCCAAGGAATAGCTAACCGATGATAACTCTGGCTCGTTTCCTCCTTTGAATAGTTCTGCCTATGACCAAAGAGGATTCCAGTGCTTTAGAGTCCTCGCTCTCCACAGGGAAAGTCAGCAGTGACCCGGACATCAAGGACTCTGAGAGTCAGCCTTCTGTCCGTATGTTGTCTGAAGACCAACAGGCAGTGGTTCGAACTGGTAAAACTCAGCCAGATGTCCTGGTGTCTCAGCACTGCTCTACCTTTCCTGCCACTTTAGACTGTACACATATTCAAATGCAGCACCGCTCTT
>NW_018127893.1:474688-494446 GCF_001952655.1 Monopterus albus | reverse complement strand
TTCCCTGGCCGCCGCCACCTCCTCAGCCACCATCCTATGTACAGTCCCTGGCAAAGTCTCAGCTCTGCCATTCTGAGACTCTCTCTGACCCTCCAGCATATACCTCTGCCCCTGTGGCCACACACCCCTCAAGACCAATGTGGACAACTGTTTCCACAGGCTCTAAGACTGTGTCAACCGAGCAACTGAATCACGTGCTCAGAAGAGTTCGGTCCTTTACCTCAACCACAACTGGAGCATCTTCCTCCATCACAAGTGCCATGCACATCTATAGCCAGAAGCTCTGTAGACCCACATCTGCAGGCCAAGGTAAACTTATTGTTCCCTGCTTCTTAGCTCTTCCAGCACTGACCTTCTTCTTATCTAATTTGTTGCTGTGTTGACACATTTTCTTTTTCTTTTTCAGTTAACAGCAGGAGCAGTTCCAGTAAGCTGAAGTCAAACTCAGTGGGAGCCTTTAAGGAGTTAAACTCCCTGTCTGCCCAGGTCCAGTCTAACCAGCAGGCATTCATTTCAACCCTGCAAAAGCTGGCTGACAATCAGGCTGCTTGCCACTCTGCCAGCTCCAATCACATCAACCTGCTGACACAACATGTGAGTTCATTTTATTTTTAAACTCTATTAACAGCTACTCATACCTGAAGCAGGAAGTTTAACTGTGTTCAAAGACACTTTGTTGAATTATTAACTAACTGTAAACAGATCTGTGTAATGTTTCATGTAAGGAAGAAGAATCCGGCCCCTCTGCGGTAGTCTCTTGCTGTGAGGTCTCTGATATTTCCTTTTGTTGATGCTTAAACCTGGCTCGGACCCCATGCTGATTGGCGGCATCTAGCTGCTCTTTTATTCAGCAGACCTGTTGGAGCCGGAGGGTCTGCTGCCTTGTACCGCGCACCTTCCTCCTTCAGCTTGCCTGCAGTCTGTGAACTGGGGTTGGCGCGGGGGAGGGTCTGGTACTGGGGTTTGAAGCTGGCTGCCTCAAACAGTGGTGAGCCGCATCAGGCCTCAGCTCTGTGTGAGGTCTTATTATCAGATGCACCATGGGGGAGCGATTTCTGTTGATACTTCACAAGCCTTTACTTTTTGTGGTAATTGATGCTTATAAATAGAGGAACATGGCAAATTGGCACTGAGCTGGGGAGCAGCAGCTCTGTTGGCTCCATCAGCACTTTCCTTTATATTCCCCAGAGGTTTGTCATTTGACATGGGGAGCCTTGCAACCTTTCTTTCCCCCTCTCCTCCTCTTCATCCTCATCCTAATCCTCTGCCTCACTCAGTTTTTTGTCACATTTGCTGTGATGGCACCAGACCACACAGACTGTGGTTTTTACGCCTTCTTTTAGACTGTACATTATTCCGCTTTTTTGAAAGGTGTTTGCTGTATTTCCTATGAATAGTTAATCCTGGGCATGGCAGCAGTTTATTTATTCAGGGTAAAATGGTCCAGTGTTTTGCACTTAAAGGCTCAGAGTACATTCTTTTTAGGGCTCCAATTTGAAGTCATTTGCTGAACTAAATGGGGAACTTTGTTAACATGAACAACACCCTGTTGTACTTGTTGACCTCTAAGGTTTGAGTAATTATTCATTGTTATGCTAGTCACATATATTCAAACAGATACTGGAAAGATGGTGAACCCTTCTAAGGTGTGTGTGTGTGTGTGTGTGTGTATTTTAATGTCCAAGACATTTCTAAACTATAGGGTGTATATATACAGTATTTATGCATATACAAGGCACAAACTGTCTCAGATTGATAAGCACGTGACTGTAGATGATGGAGCATTAGGACAATATATGTATTGGGTCTTATGTAGTAAACATTATTGTACATGTTTATTCAGATTTTGATAGATTGAAATGTTGTATAACATTTCATCCACAAGCCCACCTGTGTGTTTTTCTTAGCACAGTTTGATCAAATAGTTTATAAGAATACAAACAGTCTACCTAATGAGAAACGTAAGGCTATAGCCGTGTAACACCATGCTGAGACATTTTTCCACATAATGCAAGGCTTGGCACCATTACAGTTTTCCCATTGGATATTTAGTGCTACACAGGAGAAAGTAAAGTAAATAAAACACTCCAGCAGTATGATTAATACTAACATTAGATTACAGCACTGAGCACAGTTCCAGGGCAGTACAGAGCAGTACAGAGGTGCAGTTGCTGCAGTAGGGCTGGTGTGGTTGTATATAGATTTTGCCTGACAAGTTAGCTTGCTCTCTTAGGGATTTTGGGGGGGGGGGCACCTGGATTTAGTGCTGAGCGGAGACTAGCTGTGCCATGTGCTATGTGTACATTTCACACACCTCCCAGATACAAGAGATGGATGTGGTCAATTTGTGATTATCATATATTTCTATTACTTTGAACACTGAAAGAACTGGCTGGTAGCAGGTTTTATGGATGCACTTAACTTAGTCTAACATTGATTTGTACCTGAATACCAATGTCCTACCATTTATAACGGGCATAATGAAAGTGACACTAAATTTCCTGAAAACTGAATAGTCTGTTATTGGCTTCTCCTCTGCCCACAGTTGACCAATCTGAACCTGGCAAGCAGGGTGCTGGGCAGAGAGAGCTTCACACTGAACCCCAAGGTGCAGCATACCGCTGCTATGACCCAACGACCAGTGAAAGCCATTCACTCTGGAACAGAGCTACTAAGCAGTGCTGGGTGAGTCCAAAGAAATTTTGACAGTTCCTTCTCTAGTACCCTATGTTTACCTTTAGCATGCAGCACACCTCTGCTACCTTATAAGAGCTATAGTGCCCCTTTTGGTCAAATTTCACCACTGTGTTCACATGTACTATGTATTCACCCTACCCCTAAGGCAGCAGAGAGGGAATATAGTGTTGTAGTATCAGTGGGGTTCACTGCCAAGGTAAAGAGTATATTTCCTCAGAGAGCCCCAAGTTTAAGATGCCGTGCTGATGTACACCAACACAGCTCTTCTTGTTTTTCTGAATCTGTCAAGGTACTTAAAATACTATTCTTGAGTGTTTAACATTAGGGATTTTCTTTTCCATTACTGGTACTATGCCAAGTTTGAGAAATTGACGTGTGCAGGTATAAAGTATTATTCGGTTTGGTCACTTTTCAATGCAGTCAACCTTTACACAACTCTTTAGTGGAGACTCTTGTGGCAGCCTATTTGGTCACACTCAATCGAATCTCACAGCATATTTAATGGTCTCTGACGAATTTTAAATGGAAGATTATTAGTCTTTGGAAACGGATTGCAGAGTACCAGCAACCCTCTGGGCAGGCTAGTTCAAGATGTGGTTAGAAATGGGCATTTTGATCCCTTTTTAATTGTGCTTGTGGAGCTAAGTAGCAGTAGAATTGGCTGCTGAGTGCTGGGAGTGTGTGAAGCATGGAGGTGGGGGTGAGGGGGTACAGTGTCAACCCTCATAGTCTGTCTGTTCTAGACACTCCATCCATTGAAATTCCCATTTCCTCACCTCATGCCTCACCCTTCTCACATTGCTCTGCGAAGACAAGGAAGGAAACATTAGGACAGAATATGACCATGTGATCATGGGCTATGGTACGGGACCAGGATAATAAACATTTAGGCAATCGAAGGTGTAATTCATAGAGCTGTAAGCATCAGGGGTCACTCCCTTTTTATTTTTGTGGTAGTATGTGAGTGACAGTCTCTCAGACAGCTTGGCCCTGATCTTGGACTCTGTTTTTCCAGTCCAGCCCTTCCTTGTGTATTGAGTTGTCAGGGAATTCCAGGAATGTCTGGGCTATTCTCTATTTAAAATGTTTTTATTTCCACAAACCAAGAAAGAGCGCGTTAATAAAATTTATAATTTTACAAATGGCCTTACCTATGACACTGAGGAAAGAGAAATCACCTTTTGATCTAGATCTCTAGTGCTTTGATGGATTATGCATTTCTTTGCTGAATTTAGTCATCCCCTTCCCTTTACATAATGTATATTGTTTTGTCACTTCATTCATGAGAAAATACATTTCAATAGAGCCCCATGCTTCCACCTTTTGCATTTTAGGTTATTAATTCAAACAGTAGCTTCTGCTAGACAGCTTTCCCTAAATCTCTTCAGAAAATCAATAGCTGCCTTTATGTTCCCATTTGTCACTGGATATAGTAATACAAAAAGCTCTCTTGTACCCCAGTATTCCCAGCCCTGGATTTGGCATTCACCTCTTAATGCAATGAAATATCTTAAATAAGATATTAGGATAAATTGCCTTTATTTCGCCTCCGTGCTGTTTCTTATAACGTAGAATTTCCTGAGTCCCTCCTCCTTTATACTGTACTTGGGCTGATGGTTTGTGCCAAACATACTGAAACTGTTAAGCACACTGGCTGTTTAAGCAACCGCAGGGGTGAGGTATGATAGGTTTCAAAGAATAGTATGGCTCTTTGAAGTGCTGCTGCCAGGATCTACCAGGTATGCTGAATCGGCACTGAGACGTGCTGCTTCACTCCACTGTGCTGACAAACAAAGGGCTTTAAGCCATCTTTATACACCCACAGTTAACTCTGCATCTTTTCCACTGTTGGACCTCCTAGTACATTTGCAATGATTTCAGTGTGCTTATCGGTTGATGTGAGCTGATTAAACTACTCAGACAACAGACAGTCAGACGTTCAGACTACAGTCAAGGTGACAGCCAGTTTGTTGCGTTTGGAAAGTCTCACACAGCACAAGTTGTACTCAACACTGTAATAGTGTAAATGGGTATTTTTGCCTTTGTTTATGGTTCAATTTATTAAATAACCAGTAAGAGTATGGCACTTAGTTTTTTGAGTTTGTGATGATGTTCCAAGTTTGCCTTGTACTAAGTCAGCAGTGGCTCGTGGTTGGTCCTCACCACTTGTATTATTCATGTGAACACTCAGTATATTTTGAGCTGTGTTAGAATCCTTGCCACAGACATTGCCTTCCCATTTTCTTCCTTAGCCTACAAATAACTAAACTGCAAACTGAAACTGCAGTGTTACATTCGCTCCAGCCTCGTGAACTGACAAGTACCGCAGTCTTGCTTATGCAGGGTATTTTTAGTTCTGTTCAATACTTTGTAAGATTGTTGTTTGACTTGGTCAAACTTTGTAAGAACATACGCACCATTCCAGAGTATTTTATGACAGCCCAATTGCTGAACCAACAACCCAACTAATCAGAAAAGCTCATGTGAAAATGTAAAAATTCTTTGATGGGGGGGACAAATTCCCACAAAATTGGTTTGTTGTCTCTCTCTTTCTTTGAATTTAGAAGATTTTATTCTCATTGATTGCAACCAGATGTGGTATTAACATGAAGGAGAACCCTTAAGGTAGGAACTAGTGAAATTTCAGCGAATAGATTTAGTGGATCCACACACCTTTTGTAGCAGTGTGCAGTATTACATCTCTCTTTAGCAAAGTTGACCAATGACTTAAAACTATGTAAAACTATTAGCAAATCTTAAACTACAGACTTGCTCAACTAAGCTGCAGCATAAAAGCATAGGGAAAGCCATAGCGTGTGAAGACTTTATTAAAGGGTAAATTGGTTTCCAAGAAACTTCTATGGTACCAGTCAGTCAAATGCTACAATATCAGTACTGTATGTCAGTGCAGCACCATGTGCTGTGACATGATGTGAGAATGCAAATGTTTGTAGGAACCAAGCAGTATGTGAGATTCAGCTGTCAGTTTTAGATGTAAAATATGTATTCATATGTAAATGATATGTATTTGTTTGTATTTTTATATATGGATGGAGAAATATGTGTTTAAGATGCAGTTTAGTATGAGTAGGAAGTATTAAGTTATATACATAAAAATCCAACTGTGCTCTCTCATCTACCTTATGAAATGTAATTTAAAATCATCCCAGTTTATATCATGATTAAATGGAGCTAGTCCTTTAATTGATCTGTCGATTAACAGACGAATATTTGGCTCCTATTTTGACTATTTTAATGGAATTGTTATATATCATAGTAATTAGAACATGTTTGGGTTTTGGTCACAGAACAAGACATTTGACATTTACCTTGGGCTCTGGGAAGATGTGATTAGCATTTTTTCTCTATTTCTTGATATCTGATAGACCAAATAAATAACCAGTTACATGAAAAAATACTCTGCCCTTTTATTAAACAACATTTCATTTAAGTCATATACAAAAACCACATTCCTTTTTCTTTTTTTTACTTGTGTTCCTCATCACTGCTCTAACCAAAGCATCAGCATCCCAGTCTACACTGCTCCCACATTGTTAATCATTTTTGCATCTTAACAAAGATTGTACTTAGTGTCATGTTATTGCAATAAAACATGACAAACAAATATTGATTAATGACTGGAAATACCCTGTTGCTCCTGGAGCGGCTGATATTTACACACTGACCAGGCAGGGCTTGGAGTCACTGCGGCATGATGTCATCTCGATTCAGACCATCCGTTTTCCCACATTCACAGTGAGTTAGATTGATGTCACACATGTGCTCAGCTTGCACTGCTGTGTTGTTCTACAGTAAGTTAAATCAGCATATTAAAGGATGGTGATCACAGTGGGGAGTAAGCTGACACCCACAAGCATAAGTCCGCCAGGGAGGGAAGTCCCAGATAGCTGAAGCGCCGCACATGTGTTGGACTAGTGATGAAAAACTCAGATGGAAAATTCCCTATTTCACTGGTAACTGTGTTGGATTAAACCCTGGTTCCTCCTGGTGTTAAATGTATGGTGATCTGTAGAAGTGTTTATGCTGTGTTGCGTTGACATGCCCTGTTGGAAAAGATCTCTTTTTAGGGTCCTACAGTGACATGGTACTCAAGGAAAGCATATGCTCTTGACCTGAGAAATAGTCTGTTTTAGATCATACTGTATGCTAATAAAATGGTAGTACTGAAGGTCCCTGTGGTCCAGTGCGCAAACTGTAGCCAAGTTAAAGGAAATGACTGCTGTAAACAAAGAACAAGTTCTTGTTTTGTCTCCTGGCGTTGTACTGTAGAATCTCTGGTCATGCGAGGTTCACAGACAAACCTTTGTTTCCAGAAGCTTAAAAAAAAGAAACTCATTTGGCCCCTGGTCACACCAATTGTTTTTGCATTGTATGTGAACTGAGAATTACATGGGTGGCTAGCATGTTCACATGAGTTTAAGATCCCTTGTGTCTTTGTTTGGCCATAAAAGTCAGGAATATTTTTTCACTTGAGCCGTACAAGATTATTATCTCACAGGGTGCATTGTTGTTCAAGACTAATTGAATTCTAATTTTAGAGCTTATCGTAGTTCGGTTCTAAAAATACCGAGACTATTTACAGTAAAGTCTGCAGTGTTTTCTTTTACTCTAGACCAAAAGACAAATGTTATTGCATGTAATGGGAGGAATGTCCAAGAGCTTTTCTGTCATTCAAAACCCTGGGGAACCCATTTCTTCAACTGTACTTGTATCTCTGTTTTTCCTTGCAGATCCCACTATGGCATTATTTTTGGCTGAGGTGATACATATACAGTACAGCAGCACACCAGACTCCATATAGACTCAATTTGAGCACGTCTGAAAAGAGGCTGGTCTTCTCATTGCTTCAGCAGGGGCCAAAAGGGGGAGGGGGGAGGCTGAAACAGGTTTAGTCCTAATGACAGATAATCCAGTTACAAACTCGAGGCGCTCGTCAAAAGGTTTGCTTTCCAGGCTGTGGCTTTGTGATGTCAATGGAACGTGAAGCTTAGGGAGCACTGAGGCAAAGAGGAAAGATTTTGCAACAGGCTTGCCCTCTACTTTGACTCTGATTTGCACACTTTCACTTGAGGCTTCTGTGGGCCCATCAGCCACCGACTGGGATGGTGTGAGCTGTCTTGTCTCTTTTACTTTGTAGCAGTGGTATTACAACTCAACATGTAGAGGGAAATGGGGGGAGTTAATTAGCTAGTGCCTCTTTTCTTCCTTGGTATAACTGACAAAGAAAAGGTGGTAGCAAAGACTCTGCTAATATGGCTCACTATTTAGCCACTGAAGCTTGCGCTATCCCATATCCCTGATAATTATTAGCAATAAAGAGGTACTGTATGTCTTCAAGTTAGTGGTAGCTTCATTTGAGAGTACAGGGATTGAAGGAAAAACACATGATGGACAGCACAAATCTCACTGGTATTTGACAGAACTTACCCAAGGAGAATATTAGAATGAAAGAGTTTTGCATACAATGCTGGAAGTCCTACATCTCAGTTTATTCTATAATGCTACTTTGTCACTATTTTCCCCTATTTTTCTCCTCTTCCTCTTCCCTGGTCTACCCTCTGTGTCTAAAGTACGATAAAACCTTCACCCAAATTATCATTAGCAGCAATAACATATTTTAGGGCTATAGTAAGAATAGTCATATAATAGCTTGACCAACTTTAAAGGAATCGCTTGACATTTTAGGAAATACACATATTTGCTTTCTTATTAGAGAGTTAGATGCAAAGTTCTCAGTGTGTTGTTAATATGATTTTTGTTGTCTTTTCTCTGATTTCTGTTCATTTCTTCTGACCATGCCACAGGGCACTGAAGGATGAGGAGAGTCATGGGGATGGGAAGATGCAGAATGCCTATAGCTTGGTGACAGGGGTGAACCCCCAGCAGCACTACCAGCCCCCCCAGGGAAGTTACCAGCTTCAGTTTGCTATACACCAACTGCAACAGCAGAACCTTCAGTCTCGACAACTTCAGGACCAAAGCCATTGCAGACACCAGGTATTTAAGAGAGTTTTTGGATCATTTTCCCCATTATTTCATGCTAAATAATATGATGATAATTAAATCATTACATGTGTAATTGTTATAGCGTAATTGGCAGAGGTCAACTCATCATCAAGTACACAATATCTGGGTTACTTCCAGACACATGGGATTGAACCTTAGTCCCTTAGATTCTAGCACTGGATGAAGACGGAGCAACACGTATGAGAACCACTGAAGTATAACTCAGGAAACCCTCATGTTTGTGTCTGTACAAATGATTCCCTTTCCTAAGCACAATGCTGTCCAAAGTAGTCTGAAATATGCCCACATAAGAGGGAAATTGTTCATGTTAGCATTTGCAAAGCTATTCTGGGAATCTTTTTCCAAGCCACTCAACAAAATGGTGTTTGGTGGGAACATCCTTCTCAACAGAAGTTCATTCCTGGAGAGCCAAGCATGACTCTTCACCCCAAGAATACACAGTTTGACTGATTTGACTAGGCTTATATTGGAAGATGAGTAATCAAGGAATGCAGCCCATGAGGGCACTATAGAGTTCCCCAGTACAGAGTCTATTCTGAGTTCACGTTTTACAGTTCATATCAGATTCGAGCTCCATTTGTGTTCCCATAACAGCACAAATAAAATTTTGGGATATGATTCTCTCAGCAGTAGTAATGTAGCTACAGAAACATTTTTTTTCATGCCTGACTTGCCATGGCAGATGTGATTTGGCAGTTTTTAAAAGGAGATTAGAAAGATAGAGAGGTCTTGGTGATTTCACACAGCCTAATTTTTATGTTTAGACAAAACAGATAGGCTCTCCATCTTTTTGTGCGGTTGCTTTGAAAGGGGATTCGTACAGGAACAGTGTATTTATTCATGTTGTATGGATGGAGAGAAATAGAGAGAAGAGAGGGCCATGGGACAGCTTACAGGGTGGAATAATTGGATGCACCTGCTTTTTTCAGTCTAGTTATGCAGTTGCTCTCATGTCATTGTTTTTCATCATCTTGGTTGGGCCTTAATTAAAGCAGCTGAGGTGATATTTCTCTTGGCTTGGTCCGGCAACCTTACACAAGGCACTTTATGAAAATGATTAATTGACTTTCTTCTGCTCCATTCTGACTCTGGACATGCTTGTGTCACCATCACATGAGAGAACCCTCCCTAACATCATGGCCATCCCTACGTGTTTGTTCCACCCAGATGGCTCTCTGGGCCAGTCTGCCATGTGTGCCACTTTGTGTATTGCTTACTATACATATGAGACACATTCTTTTTGACTTGTCTAAATCTTTGACTCTGTAGTATCATGAGAGAGGGTATTTGTTTCTTTTTGATATAAATGAAGTTTATACCCCTAAACTTATCTTGCTGAATATTAATTGTTTATTTTGATTTAACCGAAGACAAAAGGAGGTGCTTCGTAGAGTGTTAATGCTCATGTACATTCGCTGTATTTATATGGGTGTGCACTTCTGTGTGAGAGAAAGAGGCAGGGGAGTGTCCTGCTGCTCCAGTCCACGTTCCAGTTACTGGGTGCAGACTACACGGCTCCTCCACAGGCTTGGCCCCGGGCCACCTGGCAGCCAAAGAAAGGTGCCCTTTCTGGCCCTGCTCAAACTGAATTGCGACCATAGGCCTTGCAACCTGGAAACTCCGCTTCTCATTTATCAACACAGAAATTACATCAGATAGTCCCTGTCACACTGCCGGCCCTTTGAACAGCTGCATTATGAAGCTGAAAAACCATTAGCTCGTCAGATAGCCGTATAAAGCTGCAGAGAAAATAGCACAGACATGAGATGGCGAAGGAATGTATGCAGTGCATGCCTCAGCACTGCAAGCACAGAGTGAAATGTGGTTCTTAAATATTATGTCAGAAAGAAAACAGTATTTTCCCTCTTCCCAAGCCTTTGAAGAGATCTTGTATAAACAAATAAATAATGTGAAGAATTTGCTTTTCAGTGTAGCCAACTGCAAGAATGTTGAGCTTGTTTTGATACTAGATGGCATTTCATTAATATCTGCCTTAATTCATGTCAAGCACTTTGATATTTTACCTTAATGACTAGAAACCACCTTTTTTTCCCATGACTAACCTATTCCAAATAGGAATGTACTTCCTTATTCCCCTTTTGGAATTGGGTTTGACTTTATTTTGTCATAAACACTACATACATGGCATAGAATACCCATAATATTCCAGGATACCGATCTGTCTTGAGTCATATATATGTACAGGAAAATGCTAAATGGAAAAATAGCATACAGTAAACACAATCAAGCTGTTGCAGCAAGTTTAAATGTGATACAGGATAATGTATTTCCTGGACAGAGTTCATGATAACAGAGGCCGTTGTGCATCCTGCTCAGTATGATACACCACTGACTTAAATGATAACCTGTTATCCATCCAGGTTTTCCATGCCACATACTACAGTTTAAATATATTTTAAAACTGCTGATTTCAAATCATGATACTGTTCAGGGACTAAGCGGTTGAAAATGAATGAATGAAAATCATTGTACTTGCTTTCAATAGCAAAATACTGTATACATTGAAATATCTGGATTCAGAACAGCCTTGTTTCTTTATATATATATGTGTGTGTGTGTGTGTGTGTGTGTGTAGAGAGAGAGGTTTTTCAGGTAGATAAATACAAAAGTATATGTAAAAGGTACTGCAATGAGGGTTGCCATTCTGTTATACAGTCATGGGTTAAGTGTTCTTCAGAGTGATGGCACAAAGACAACTTGAAAGCCTGTTGATTGATTTCCATAACATAGTCCTGTCATTTTCAGTCTTTATTTGATGTTCATTTTGAGTTTTATCAAAAACTGCTTTATAAATAAGCCATGCCTCTGTGCTGCTTTGCCAAATCAAGATAATAATGAATATCACATGGCATCATTAAAGAAGTTCTTGAATCAGAATAGTGTGGAGGGTTCCTGGTTGACCAGCATGTAGTCATGTTAATAGCTGCTCATACTGTCCCGACATCTATATACTGTACTGTTCATAGGGGTTTCACTACACTCAGAGTAGAGTCATTGTTTTAATGAGACTGACCTTAAAATACAGTTGTTGTTCTTGCCTCTTAGGCTCAATGTCCAGACCAGACAAGTGTTCCAGACACCCAGAAACCCACAGACTCATCCAGTTGCCCTCCATCCAGCTTTCATGTTTGGTCTAATCCCAGCCATAGCCAAAACCATATCCAGACCTGTGTTCGTCCTGTTCTTGCCCCAAAGCCACCCCACGGTGCTCGAGAGGGTTTGATCAGGAAAACGGCAACAAAGCGCCTCATCAAGTAAGTCCAGCCTTACATCTGATTCAGTATATTTAATTTTGATCCATGTTACTTAAATCCCATAAGATGAAAGTTTAATAGATTTATAGCACATTAAGTGATTGCAGAGGGGCGGCAGAGCTTGACCCCTGCTTGTGAAGTGAGACAGGGTTTCATGGGCTTGCTGAGTGCAACAGGACATGGCTAATGCTAATGAGAGCTAGAATATGTGTGTAGTGGAGTGCTCCCAGTCCTATGACTGAAGGATGGATCTGCTTGTTCAGTAAACAACCTCATCACATCATCCTGATTTCTGCTTGAACCGTAAACACAACATGGTTCAGTGGAAGGGCCTGGACTCTGAGCGTCGTTTAAATCCTGTTTGGTTTGGAGATAAGCTGAAGAGCACAAAAGGGAAAATAAAAGGGAAGAAGTGAAACTGGGCTGAACTGCCAGCTATTTCCCTCACTTATTTTATCACTTTATTACTGCAGCATCTGGCCAAATTACACAAGAGCGAACCTTTAAGATCAGGGCTTTTTATTTGTTTAAAGTACACTGTTGCAGTGGTGAAGGATCCTTCACACTTGCTTAATGTGTAAGAGGAAAGGACTCAGCTGGACTGGAACAGACACTGGAAGACATCTTTTTTTTCTGTCATAATGTTCTTATTTTAAACCCATGTGTGAGTTGTCCACTATCTGACTCTTCATTTCTCTGTATGACTTAATTCATTGTTAGCAGTTTTACAGGCCTTCTGACATGAAGCGGCCGAGGTGTAATGTGGTTGAGAATAGCAGGTAGAACTGAGCAAAATCCTCACTCTGCTGACATGTTACTTTTAACCATCTTACTTGACTGGACAAACTGTGCCTGACAAATGAAAAGTCAAGAGGGCAAGGGTGCAGTGTAGGTGCAGTAGAATAGGTTAGGACAGCCGGGTAGGTGCTGTGTTTATTCGTGTGTGTGTGTGTGTGTGTCTCTTCCTGGCAGTTGCTGTGTTTACTCTCTGCATGCAGAATTCCAGAGCCCCCTCACACTCTTCTCTGTCCTGCATTTTTGTGGTCGAGCAGTGTGACAGGGGAGAGTGTGGGAAAAACGGAAGCTCCAGGACCAAAAATGCACTGAAGGAAACAATGAAAAGAAAGAATAAAGTGAGTGGATAAGAAAGAATGACAGAGAAAAAAGGTAAACTCTGCCCAGGAGAAAGGAGATGATTATTGGCAGAAATTGGTGGAATAAGTTGCTTCCCTTTTTTATCACCACTTATTTTAGGGGCAACTCAATACCTCTGTTATTGAGGCACATCTGAAATACATCCCAGAGTGGGCTTAAGCTCTTCAGGCTTATAATAGAATCACTGTGCCGGGTGCAGTCGAACAGTTGAAGGCTATCCTGCCCTCCAAACACCTTCCTCTAGCTGAACTTTCAGACTGTTGTTTGATAGAAGTGTACTGATCTCACCTGTTTCTCTACTGATGATCATTGACAGTTGTTAGTTGAATGTATTTATCAGAATGATACTTGGTTTAGGGGTGGCTTTGTGGCACAGTGGTTGGCGCTGTTGCCTCACAGCAAGAAGGTTCTGGGTTTGAGCCCTGTTCTCCCTGTGCCGGCGTAGGTTCTCTCCAGTTGCTCCGGCTTCCTTCCACAGTACGAAAGCATGCATCTTAGGTTGATTGGAGATTGTAAATTGCCCGTAGTCTTTACTGTGGGTGTGTGTGGTTGTCTGTCTTAGTGTCAGCCCTGTGATAGACTGGTGACCTGTCCAGGGTGTACCCCGCCTCTCACTCGATGTCAGCCTAGATTGGCTCCAGCACCCTCACGACCCTCTTCAGGATAAGCAGTATAGATAATGGATGGACATTTGGTTTAGGAGTGACGATTTCTGTTGCTGTTCTGTTTGAAGGCCTTCAAGACAAAATCCTGCGAGTGTGCCATAAAGTCAGCATAGTCTGAATCTGCTGACTCGTGCCCAGTGATTGGGCTGAGTGAGTAGTCAGCATTCTGTTCTAATTGAAAATGAATGGAATGAGCATAAACCTTGGCATAGTTTCTGAGTGTCTTTTACTTTTAAGCTCAACTAACACACAGTACAGTACAGTACGTGAAGCAAATATACTTCATGTTGGTATCACCCTCAGCAGGGCAGGGCTCTCTGGTCTATCAGCATACCACAGCTGCCAACTTCAGGGGCTGCAAGGACTCAAAGTGGTATGACTTCAGTGAAGGCTTTGAAAGGAGCAATTTGTAACACAAATAAATGAGCCTGTTTGGTATTTTGTTTGCAAGGTTTGGCTAGTTGCAGCTGTAACTACGGAAACCCAGGCTGTCGTGTGGCATTACTAATAGGGTGACAGTTACGGCAGCACCATTAGTGTCAGCCTCACTGCTGCTTTCACTACCTATTAATCAGCCACAACAGTAGTTATTTCTACTGGGTATTTTATACATACAGAAGCTGCCAAAAGTGTGTTTATGGTTAAACTCTATCCCTTTTACTCCATCTGAGTAACATTAAGATATACTAGCTACCTGAAGGCATAAAAACGAAAGCTGCAAACCAGCAATTTATTTACGTAAGAACCTCGGCTCTCTGTGAGGAGTGTGAATTATAAAGTACATCACCTGCACATGCTGAAAGTTCAGACACTTCTCACCTACAGTGTTTCTTTCTACTGCAGAAGAACCTGGAGGTCAGGTTGTTTTATTTATATATTTTTTTCTCCTGCTGCCACCTCACGAGGTATTGCACGCTTCAAGTGGACCTGGTCTATTTGTGGTTGTGTAATGGAATGAATGAACAACTGTGCAGCCCCTTACAAGGAGGCAGTGTGTACCCTCATTACCTCAGTAATGCTTCTTTGACAAGCTGCTGTTATGAGGCTAGAGGTTAATACCAGCTAAGCTTTATTTATTGTTCCTCCCTAAAAAATGCTTAACAGATATTATGTATAAGGTTACAGACGTGTTGGTTCCTGCTCTATGCTTCAACAGTTCTTATAATGGTTTCTCTATAAGGACACTGCATTTTCTGTGTGGATATGTGAGAAGGGTTATGTTACATGTTGTTGTTGGTCTTCAGACTTCTGTGAAACCATGTGAGATAAATATACGAAGTATCTATTACTATATTCACTACACATCCTATAAGAAAGCCTGTGTATGTCCCTTTCCGACAGTGGTGCGGTGGGTAGAGCAGTCGTCTCCCAACCGGAAGGTTGAAGGTTTGAATCTCAGTGCCTGCACTCCACATGTCAAAGTGCCCTTGGGCAAGACACTGAACTCCCAAGTTGCCTGTGATAGCGGCATATATGCACGCAGCAGCCCAGGGCCCTCAGCTCCAACAAAATTTTGTTGTACGTGTTAGAATAAAATAAAGCTTCTTCTTCTTCTTCTTCTTTCCTGTCTGTAGCCATTGTCTGCAGTCCTACATAGTCAGTAATCACCACAATAATCTTGCCAATGTGAAAATTACATCACCCGGGACAAGGAGCAGGAATTTGCCCCATTCTTGTCACAATAGCTCGTGAGAGGCACTCAGTAAATACTTAAACCCCCTAGTATCCTCTGACTGCACACACACATACACAGCAGCTATTTGAAACTGACTAAATGACTCATCAGGCATCATGCACACATGAGCACAAACAATCACACGTTGTTAAAATCACTTTTCTCTCTATCTCTCTTTCTCTCTATATATTTTTTTTTTGGGGGGGGAGTGTTTGGCTCTAAATGGAACACTGGAATAAATCTAGTGAGCTGTCTCCTGACTGCTTGGTCCAGGACTATGGTCTTTCAAATACTGTTTGTCAATGTATAACCCCACAGGGAAAGCTCCTTTTGGGTTTTTGTTGACACTTATCTTGTGTGTGATTAATAGACAGACATCCTCAGAGGGTTCAGCCAGTGGATCTGTGTCCAGCAGCAAGCATATGATCTACAAAGCCATCTGTGGTAAAACAGGTGGGTCTGATGCTGCAGTTCCACACATGCTTACTACATTATCATACTGTAACCTGGCCTGTTGGTGCTATAGTTCCTAGGCAGGGTTATGCCCTTTTTATAATGGTGATTACAGCCAGGCATAGTGGACATTCCCCATGGAGGACTGATAAAGACCAGTGGATATTTTTACCCAGCTCCTGCTTGCTTAGCCGTATCCAGGATGTGTAAATGTATATTGCTCACTGTATCCTACAGGATAATATCAGGGTGGCTGTTCACCAGCTGATGCTCATGATACAGCAGGACAATGGCCCTAAACCTTTAAGTAAATCTACTACAGAATGGCTTCAGTCAAAGAAGATCTGCCTCCCCAAGTGGCCTAGTTTGAGGCCAGGCTTTAATCTCGTAGAAATGCTGTGAAATAACCATATGGGCTATTCCCACCAGACATTTGAAGAATATACGTATATAGTGGAATAGTTTACCTATTAATATTAGCTCTGCAACGGATCTACCAGTCTTTAGGTCACTGCTTAAAATTCATTTATTTTTCATGGCCTTCAGATCATAGTGGAGTTGACTTCTCATCATTGAATGTTTTATTGTCTGTCTTTTGCTTTTTTACTTTATTTTATTGTGGCTTAGATAAAGCACTTTGCTCAACAAGTAATTTTTAAAGTGCTATATAAATGATTTAATTTGATTTTATAGCCAAACTGCAGCTGACCTACAAGGAGGAGTGGCTCAAAATGTGTCCTGAACAGTGGGCAGGTCTGATCCACAGCTACTGGAAGTGCTGGTCTAAGTTTATTTCTGCCAAAGGAGGTTCAACCAGATATTAAATCAAAGGGTTCACATAGTTTTTCTATCAACACTGTGAATAATTAATGGGTGGAGCCAATTCCAGCTGCTATTGGGTGAGAGGCAGGGTACACCCTGGACAGGTTGTCTAACACAGGGCTGACACTCAGAGATGGACAACCACACACACACTAACTCCTAGGGGCTGCATGTCTTTGGACATGAGTACCCATGCAGGCACAGGGAGAACATACAAACTCTGCACAGAAAGGCAACGGGTTGGCCAGCGCTTGAACCCAGAACCTTCTTGCTGTGAGGCGACAGCACTAACCACTGTGCCACCACGCTGCCCTATATTGTGTTTGTCTACTAGCGCGTGACATTTGAGCACTCCAAACGTCTGGCCTAAAGTTTGATGTGTGTGTCCAAACCCGACCCCAGACATAATTTTCAAATTTCTTTCCGAACCCTTGGGCACTGACAGCTCCCAGCGGGCTTACTTTGGGTATCCACACTCTAGTTCACAACCTTTTTTATTTGCCACTGTAACCTCCATGACATAATTTCAAACTTTAACTACTCCTTTCTTTTAGGAGTGCAAATGAGGTTTTATGGGTTATGTTACAATGACTTGTACAAGCATTTTAGCATTTGTAGTACAGTAAAATTCTGTGTGATCATATACACTAGTCTGCTTGCATCCAACACTAGAGGTCAGATTACTGCTGAGGAATAAAGAGGCATAACAGTAATGACTTCTCTCTTATGTAATGAGATCCAGTGATGGGAAGAGTTTGGGCATTCCCATCTGTTGGCCATTCTGTCCAGTTGTATCTCAGACCAAGAGAATAAAAATGTAACTCAGTGTTTCTTTGAGGCTTTGTGCACTCCCTCACATGTGCCCTGTCACCCTGCCCTCTTTCCACAGCTATTTCTATCCTGAGCAAAGTGTTGAGCTTATTGCAGTAACAGCGATATTAAGCAGGTTTTATGCTTATGCACACATCTGTTTGTTTGATCAAGAGCTTTTCCCCCCATAGACCTACTCTAGATTAGCATTAGCAAATCATACCATTCTTCACATCATGTGTGTCACAGCTGAGTCAACCCAGAGATCAGTTTGTCAAAAAATACAGTAGCTTTGGACCAAACTGCCCTACCCCAAAACGTGTGTATATGTCCGTGACCCCTATGAAGACTGGCTTACCTTAAAAACATCTTATAAACTCATCAATTACTGTAACTGGATCCGTTGGGAGCTCCTTCTGAATTTCATGAATGCATTTTTCCATAGTTTTTTTTTCCTGCACAGAGGATGGGGTGGGGGAGATTCCTCATTCCTGACTTTAAAAGAAATATGTGAACCTTAATAAAAAACTAACCATAACCAAAGCAGGGCAGGTTTAACCAGCCACTGTGCATGTACAGTTAAGTGGGATTTGAACAGAGATACCTAGTGTGGTGTTTTCAGAAGGGGGATGGTGTTATTACAGGGGGCACCGCTTTTGTGGAGTGCGTCAGGTCTTTCTGGCTGCTCAGTGTACCTTTGTAGCAAGATGACTGAACTCCTCTGATCAACTCTGACAGGGAGTTAGAGCGAGTCCAAATGGGGAACATTCCCTATGATCAGCCGTCAACCATCATTAATCACACTCTCCCTTTATCTCTCTGGTTGTATATTCTTAATCTTTTCCTCTTCTTGCTCATACAACTTTTCCTACTCACTCATGCTACCCCCACCCTTTCCCCACTTCTTCCAAGTTAATTTTTGACATGAAATGAGTGGAAGATTATGTTGAGGAGCCATGAATGCTTACAGAACCTAGATTATATCAGCCACATGTGTTACAATCCTTTCCTTGATGTTCTTAGGGCTTCATCATTCTGAAGAGATGTATTGTTTTTGATTTGAGAAGGAAATGAATGCTGCTCTTGTGCGATTTTAATGGGAGTCTGATTATGTCAGGATGGATAGATTAGAGCTCTCTCTATCAAAATAAGACTATACAGTGCCTTGTTGGGAAAAGGAAGGCTGCCATCCCCTTTTCAGATGTATTATGTAAGATATTACTGAAGATGGTTAGATTTGAACCAGTTGCTGATAAACCTGTTTTCTTTGTGAATTACCTCCTTTAAACAATGTATTTTATTAGGTGTCATAGTAGCAGATGGTAACTACAGCACATGACTCAATTTATTTGGATATGAATGTAAGTTGCAAGCACAGAAAGACACAAACTGTTAAAAAGTGAGTTATTCTGTTATATTTGAGACCTTTGGGGTTAATTTCCCATTGTGCAAACTGCTGACATCATTACTGTTTTTAGTTTTAGTGTCATTTGGAGCGGGTTATGTTAGAGTCCCTTTATCTTCTGGGCGATGTTTTCGTTTTCCAGCTCAGTCAGGCCCCATGATGTAAAAGAGCACCAAAATAAACAGTGTGTGCAGAGAGGGAGTGAAAGGGAATACTGTTTGGGAGCACAAACACAGCAGCTCTAACTGTCCTTGGAACGCCTTTTCTACTGGATACCTGGCTGTGTGCCAGCTGATACAATGAGGGTCTGAGAGGCTGAGAGTGCGGGGCCAGCCAAACAAAAGCCTAAGCACTGAGCTGAATGAGCACATCTGCTGGTAACCTCTTCAACCATGAATAATTAAAAAGATCAACAAAATCTTCACCACAAAGGTTTTAGAGGACTCATCTGAAGAAAAAACTCTTTCAGGTTTGACAGAAACATTTCTCTGTGCACATAAGAGCTTTGACCGCCTTTGCACCTCTTACACTAATTTTTCTTTCATCGGTTGCTCTCCAGGTCTTTCTGTGTACCGCAAGCTGTTCCAGGGCCAGGAGCCCAGCCACAGATGACATGAAGGCAGCCAGAGGCACGTCCTGCCGCTCTGCTGGCCTGACAGGTGTCTCTGCATGTAACTACATCCTCACATAGGTGTGTTCTGGGAAAGAACAACAGCAACAGATTAAAGCATGCCAGACATCGAACAGGGCCCC
>NW_018127893.1:446798-474641 GCF_001952655.1 Monopterus albus | reverse complement strand
TTTGTTGCGCAGCTCAACATCAGATGGCCTTTTCAGCTCATGCCCCCTCCCATCATACCCCTTAGCTATATTCAGCCCTCATTCTCTCCATGCTGCTGATGCCACAGAAGGATTTCACTGACAGAAAGCCTTCAGCAGGTGGTTCATCAAGTCCCATTGATATTTTAAAATCAGGATTCAGCATTTTATTCAAGCAGTGGCAGGTGAACTTGTAGTCATTTTTTTCCCTAATAATTTATTCAAACAGGTGAGATGGTAAGTTTTGCAGAAATCAACAGCCTCTCATCTTGCTGCCGTAAGTGGTGAGCATGCAGAAAAGCTCCTTTTATGCGTGACACCTGGCTGTAGACACTCCAACTCACAGTCCTTGGTGGAAGCCATATTGTTGCCAAATCAGGCCATATCTAAGAATGTGTTGAAGTGTAGCATGCTTTGCTTGTGGGCTTCAAAAGAAAATTGATTGTTAGCGATTAAATTCAATTAAATGGCTTGTGAATATTCCTGTAAACTACAGCGATGTTGATGTTGTTGTTTTTTATTTAAGATGGACCAAATAAGTAATGTGTAATATTTTTGGCTCAATAATTAAGTTATTGTATTATTGCATCAGTATTTATTTACTGAACATTTTCCACCAAAAGGCCTGTTTGGCTGTTTCGGTAGCTCAAAGCATAAAGAAGAATTATGGCTATGCACAGCCTTGCCTACAAAGAAGGTTAATGGTGCACCAGCAGACTTGGGACCACATAGCAAGTTCACTCAGGGAGTGTTCATTTGAAAAACATCTCTCTATCAATATATTCAGCATATGTTTATGGTGACTTTCATGCATGTATTTGTCATTAACCGATGATTATCATCAGAGTGATTTTGCACAAACTGTAGTTTTCAATGCAGTTGTTTTTTTTTACACTTGTTGGATTTTTTGTAGTGACTGATGTTAAACTTCATGGTGTGGATTTACTACTGTTAAAGCCAGTGCATGCTGTATCCAACAGGAGAATCCAAATCAGTGTGTGTAATCTACTGTGGTGGCAGCAGTGTTTACAGTCTGATAATTTAATGAGTTTTGTTCCTGACTGTTTACAAATCACATGCATGGAAATGTCATATTTTTTTAGAGTCATTTAGGTAGTTTGTAGCATACAACACACACAGATACTTAGAAAACATCGAAACATGCTGATCACACCAGTCAATGTATTTGTTCACCACACATACTTTACACTGAAAGTTATCACTGGACTGGATTTCTTCACTTTGGTCATCTAAATTTAGCATATTATCCTTTAAAATAAAGTGCTCTAAAATATGTAACAAAAACATAAAACTCAGCAATAATGAAAATAGAACAATTCTATCTAACTCCATTTTTTTTTATTAAAAAAGTGTTTCAAGAGTAATAAGATAAACATTTACAGTTTGTGATCTAGATAAGTGTTCACTTAGTGACGTACATCATCTCATACAACAGAAGGCATCACTTGAAAACGAAACAATCCCTGGAATCACCATCCTGTTGCACTACAGAGGTAAACATAATGATGGAATACTACTTTGAAATAAAGGTTGGTTTTCCAGCATGTTTTCTTTTCTTTCTAAGATCTTTTTTTTTATTCAACAGCACTCAGTCCTAGATAAACAGTGTAGGGAGCTGTGGCAGGCACAGCGTCATTTTCCAGCTCGGATATTCGAAGGAGTCCTGTGAATCAGGGCCAAGGGATGTGTTTTCTCTCAGAAAACATTTAATTTTTATCCAGCCCTCTCTAATGTATTCCTATCATGCTGCATCCAGTCTGGATTCTCAGTCTTTTTTTTTTTTTTTTTTGTTACTTCAATTATTTATGTCCTTGAGAATGCAGTGGTTCTATCAAGACAGTTATTCTTCTGTTCGCCTCAATCAAAAACATTTTCTTAATACCAATGTCATGTAACACTGAGGTATAGGCTGTTCAAAATGCTGGAATATAAAAAAAAAAAAATAAAAAAGAAACACTGATGTCAGAAGCTGATTGCTGAAGGTTCAACAAGAGGTCTGATAGGTTTGAGAGCGTTGTTAGTGAAGTGGTGTTTGACGGGTCTTCTAGGTAAATACTGCCAACGATTGTGAGCAGAGTGGTGGATTGCATTTTTGTTTTGTTTTTTTTTTTAGCTCAGGCAAGGCTGAAGCAGAGGGAAGGGGTACTCATCGAGGACAAACTGTACCGCACCCCCTCTAATCGCTCATACCCGCTCTTGAGTAGTGCTGGGAACCGTCACATCCTGTGTCTCTTGCTGGGCTCTGAAGCCCTGAAGTTTAGCTGCACTTGCAGGACTTGACAACCATATTAGAGAGCTGCTCGACTTTCGGGGAGCGACCCACGTAGTAGAGGATGGTGAGGGGCTCCAAGTCCTGAGGAACACAGCAGGGTGAGGCGGATGCTTCGGGGTTCAAGGTGTTGTAGAGGCTCAGCAGCTAGGGGAAGAAAGAGATGAGGATCAGCGAACACATCTCCCAAATAGAGTGATGACTTTAATGTGCAGGTGCAGTTTGTCTCACCGAGCTGTGGGTGGTGTCTGCACTGCGTAGGTAAGGACAGGGACCAGAGCAGAAGTTAGCATAGTACCCTTCAGGTTGATGGATCCATCTCCAGCCCAAATCCTGGCGGAAATTAATATATAGTGGTCGCACACAGCAGTTCTCCTCATAATTGCTGCAGAAAAGAGAGAACAGAGAGGATTTCACTCTTCATGGTACTGACAACGCACAAATTTAAGAGTTGTATGAATTTTCCTCCCTGT
Source organism: Monopterus albus (assembly GCF_001952655.1). NCBI lineage: Eukaryota > Metazoa > Chordata > Actinopteri > Synbranchiformes > Synbranchidae > Monopterus > Monopterus albus. Next base: position 471,860 of record NW_018127893.1, on the reverse strand, counting down.
GGCTTCACAGCCAGAGATGAGAGAGAAATTCCACTCCTAGGTGTGCCCTTATTTTCCCTCTTGGAGTCAGCCCAGGTGCTGCCTGTCAGTCTGACAGAGGAAATCCAGGGTCAAGGACAGCGTGTTAAGAGGAGGTAATGCTTGCTAGTACTGGGACAGATCCCGACTTGTATCAGCCCTGTCATGCTCAGCAGGCTGATAAACAAGCTATTTGGATTTATTTTGTGCCCATGTACTCTTCTTTTGACAATTAATATTTCCACCTCGTGCTGCCTTAGCTGGTGTACTTGATAATATAAGCCCTGCCTGCAAACCAAAATTGCTCCCATTTTTATATGCAATATTTGAACTAGCCCAGTGTTCAATTCTCCAAAGTGAGCAATAGTGCAGGTGTAGCCTGAGAAATTATGTTAGAATGAATCACAGTCCAGCAATGCATAACATTTTCCTGGGCAAGGAAAGGTGCTTACTTGAAGCAGTAATTGGTGTCAAGTGCCCGCTTGCGCCTGCGGGAAGAGGACTGGGCATCCAGCCTGTGGGGAGGGAGCATCATGAGGATGAGGTGGGGGTAGAGCTGCTCCTTCTGTTTTTTCCCACGGCTCCGATCATCATAGTCCACTTCCATACCTGCAGGATCAAATCAGTTAGTCTGGAGGATATCAAGAAAAACTAATACAGAGGTTTTCTTGTATGTAAAGATGCCTATGCTGTAACTAATCAGCGCAGATGTTGTAAGTTTTACAGAAGGACACTGTAGCCTCCAAGCTGGGCTCCACTCCTTTATTATTATTTAACACCGGTCCCTCTAATTTCCTTCTTTCCTCCATCCTCACCCCTGGGGTTGCATCTGTTCATCCAATCTACCCCTGATAGCTAAAGCAGTGGATATCTCAGGAGAGATGCTGCTGGTGGACATGTACGCCCCTCTTTAATTCAGGGCCAAACGTCTGAGCGCCGTGGAAGCACATTCCTTGTGGCCAGGCCTGTCAGGAGTGTTCCCAGGACTGAGGGCCCAGGGGACCCACTGCTAAGTGAGGTACCAGATGACCTGTATTCCCATGCTTGGTGTCTCTCTCCTCCACTTAGAACGGAAACCCATTATCTTAATGAAAGACCTCAAAGAGAATTGCTGCTAGAGGAACATGCTGGACTGAGCTTTTTTTTATTTCAAAGAAAAAAAAAGTCTTATAAAAAGGGGACTTTGTGAGTGTTAGAACCAGATTCTCAGCACACCCTGCACCACTGGTACTCAGAATCAATGCCTTGGATAATCTGGCACTAAATGCATTAAAACAAAAGGTCTTTTAAACAAAATGAAGGGTGAGAAAACAACAACATATAACTCACTGCCATTTGTAAAAGAGCCCACTCTCCCAACATGACTACATCAGATGCAGCATCCAATAAAGTCATATATAAATATTTTTGTTGGACAATATTGAAAAAAAAAAAATCAATGTTTGCCAACATCTTCTAATCATCAAAAAATAATTAGGACATTTTGGAAACTTCAGATTCAGGCAATATAAATTTATTAGAAACTAGAACCCCATAAAGAGCCTCTTATATCAACTGGTCCTGAGATGCACTCATGCAAATTATCCTTAAACCAGCACTAATCAGAATAAATCAACAAACATGAGATGCATATTTGGAATAAACAGTTTAAACAAGCTGGATTGTCATCTGGCTCTTGAGCATGAATACAAACTGGCAGAACGTCTTTTCATTCAGAGATCAAAGTGGAGACAAATCCTGAGCAAACAGGACACAGGCCAAGCAACCACAGGCAGGACGACACTGAACATTTTGGAAACCTACACAACAGCTATGTACGTCCACAACAGGCAACACAGAGACCAAAATGCGGCCTTAAAATTAAATCTGCATCAAATTCAGACGCTTGTTTCACTGATCTCTAATTTTACAAGAAGTGATGAAAGTAGAAAATATATGAATTTAAGAGGGAGATGTATGCAGTTTTAAGGCGTATTATTTGAGAGCAATATTTAACTGCATCAGTTAAATATGAAGCATTAGCTTAGCCTAGCATGACTGGAGACAGGGGTAAACAGCTACAGTAGCCTGGCTCTGTCCAGAGGGAACAGGATCTATCACTGCATGTAGCTGAGAAAGAGTATGAAGCGAAACTGCCCTAAAGCCACAACTTGATATGTTAGTTTTATAGGGAATGAACATAACCATAAGCACAATAATACAAAATAGAATGTGCTCATTAGTGAGCTTCAGAGATGCTGATAGGCAGATTTTGGACAGAGCCAGGCTAGCTGTGTCCCCTTAGTGTTGTATATGTACAGTGCCTTGCGAAAGTATTCGGCCCCCTTGAACTTTGCGACCTTTTGCCACATTTCAGGCTTCAAACATAAAGATATAAAACTGTAATTTTTTGTGAAGAATCAACAACAAGTGGGACACAATCATGAAGTGGAACGAAATTTATTGGATATGTCAAACTTTTTTAACAAATAAAAAAACTGAAAAATTGGGCGTGCAAAATTATTCAACCCCCTTAAGTTAATACGTTGTAGCGCCACCTTTTGCTGCGATTACAGCTGTAAGTCACTTGGGGTATGTCTCTATCAGTTTTGCACATCGAGAGACTGAAATTTTTGCCCATGCCTCCTTGCAAAACAGCTCGAGCTCAGTGAGGTTGGATGGAGAGCGTTTGTGAACAGCAGTTTTCCACAGATTCTCGATTGGATTCAGGTCTGGACTTTGACTTGGCCATTCTAACACCTGGATATGTTTATTTGTGAACCATTCCATTGTAGATTTTGCTTTATGTTTTGGATCATTGTCTTGTTGGAAGACAAATCTCCGTCCCAGTCTCAGGTCTTTTGCAGACTCCATCAGGTTTCCTTCCAGAATGGTCCTGTATTTGGCTCCATCCATCTTCCCATCAAGTTTAACCATCTTCCCTGTCCCTGCTGAAGAAAAGCAGGCCCAAACAATGATGCTGCCACCACCATGTTTGACAATGGGGATGGTGTGTTCAGGGTGATGAGCTGTGTTGCTTTTACGCCAAACATAACGTTTTGCATTGTTGCCAAAAAGTTCGATTTTGGTTTCATCTGACCAGAGCACCTTCTTCCACATGTTTGGTGCGTCTCCCAGGTGGCTTGTGGCAAACTTTAAACGACACTTTTTATGGATATCTTTAAGAAATGGCTTTCTTCTTGCCACTCTTCCATAAAGGCCAGATTTGTGCAGTATACGACTGATTGTTGTCCTATGGACAGAGTCTCCCACCTCAGCTGTAGATCTCTGCAGTTCATCCAGAGTGATCATGGGCCTCTTGGCTGCATCTCTGATCAGTCTTCTCCTTGTATGAGCTGAAAGTTTAGAGGGACGGCCAGGTCTTGGTAGATTTGCAGTGGTCTGATACTCCTTCCATTTCAATATTATCACTTGCACAGTGCTCCTTGGGATGTTTAAAGCTTGGGAAATCTTTTTGTATCCAAATCCGGCTTTAAACTTCTCCACAACAGTATCTCGGACCTGCCTGGTGTGTTCCTTGTTCTTCATGATGCTCTCTGCGCTTTAAACAGACCTCTGAGACTATCACAGTGCAGGTGCATTTATACGGAGACTTGATTACACACAGGTGGATTCTATTTATCATCATTAGTCATTTAGGTCAACATTGGATCATTCAGAGATCCTCACTGAACTTCTGGAGAGAGTTTGCTGCACTGAAAGTAAAGGGGCTGAATAATTTTGCACGCCCAATTTTTCAGTTTTTTATTTGTTAAAAAAGTTTGAAATATCCAATAAATTTCGTTCCACTTCATGATTGTGTCCCACTTGTTGTTGATTCTTCACAAAAAATTACAGTTTTATATCTTTATGTTTGAAGCCTGAAATGTAGCAAAAGGTCACAAAGTTCAAGGGGGCCGAATACTTTCGCAAGGCACTGTACCTTCATGTAATCATTACTCTTGTTGATTTTTTTTATAACTTATTTCTTATCCAAATATCATTATTCTTTTAGAGATTTCATTGTTTACTTTCCTCAGTTAAGGATTCTTTGTTTAAGTGTCTGATTGATCAGTTTGAACCTTGACAATATTGATTCAGCTCCTTCATGAGTAAGACATAACAAGCTTGATAATACAAACCCAGTGCATTAATTTGTCACATCACTGAGAAATCCAATGCAATTTACCTTTGAACGTGACCTCTAGCACCTCATTGGCATTCTCGATAATGTCGCCATTAGGTCTGAAAGTGTGGCAGGGACAGTGCACGCTGATCTCCAGGCCAAGATTGGTCTCTAAGGGGAAACAACAGCAAAGAGGTGTAAGAGGCTGACATGTTTTCCTGAAGCCATTCTCCTTCATTTTAAATGAAATAGTCCTCTTTGGAATGATATGTAGTAAGATGTGATGCAATGAAGTCTGAGGGGTCCCACTCACGTCGGTACATCAGCCACTCTCTCACTGTCTCTGTCACATCAAAGGAGACCCACTCAGGTGTTCCTTTGGTCAGGACATTTTTGCCCCCAATGTAGCGCTGCTTGGCTTTGGGGTCATCTTTCTGGAGAATCTGTGAGGAAAGATGAAAATGTGACCCAGCTGCATAAACTCTCTTTTTCTTTTTTACACACACACACACACACACACACACACACACACACAGAACCAGAGCTTTCTGTCTGAGCCAGACTCTCCAGGATGCCTTGGGCCAAATGTCTACTCTTCATGGAAAAAGTGACTGCCTATGTTGATATCCCCATTTTGCAAGTTAATGCCTGCGTGTTACCCTCCTGCCAATGAGAACCTGGCTGTCCTTTACATCGACAGTTCAAACTTTGACGTTAGCTCAGCTCCCAGATGCAGTATCACACAGTTCAGAATGCAGGTTTGCAGGTATCTCTGTGGCAACTCGTGTCCAAAGTGTGTAATGTCGAAATCCCAAATTTAGAAATCTGACGACAGAGAAAAATGAACCAATGTGTTTCAGACATTCCTATCTCCACCAGCACTTCTCTGAACAAAGGTGTTTGTGTGCGGCGAGAAACCACATCAGTGTTATCAATAACCGGGTTCCTGAACATTGTCAGCATCTAATCTGCCTTCCTGTGGGAACAAGGGGCCAGAGGACTGCCAGCGTTAGCCCTCTGCCAATCAGTTCTAGCCTGAAAAGTGCGGGGGCGAGTGAGCAGCTCCGTTTACTCCTCCAGTTGGTGACCCTGCCTCTATCTCCTCCTAGGCCCCTGGAAACAATCTACGGGCTTGACAGTCTGTATTGAGCGCTGGCCAGAGCCTTGCCTCAGAGGTGGTATGCAGTCCGGAGACGCTTGTCTCCCTAGCAGGAAATGTTGGAACCTGATCATTACTCCTGGTCTCTCATGGGAGATTAATGAGGAATCTGTAAAAAAAAAAAATCCATTCTTGCCACCCCACACATAAACATCTAGCAGATGCAAGTTTTAACACACTTCTCTTCATAAACTCACACATGCCGATGCAGATCTACAGCATAAATCCCCTGCTGAAAACATAATGCCTTGCTTGAGCTAACAAGGATGGACAACTGCTTTGAGACTGACAGCTACAAAAGAAGAAACTGCCAAATGGTAATTAGGGTTTTTTAAAGATGGCTGTGCAAGTGCTTAAATTTGTCCTCATGTAGAATCCATTTGACTGTAAGCATATGGTATAATGATCAGCGCACGAAAAGGGGAGAAAGGGGAGCCGAGCACCCTAATATAAATGTTTTCATCTTTCTCACTGACCTACACAGGCCTTCTGAGGGAATTAGAGCACAGTACCCCCCTGTGCTATGCTAACATTGGAAATGAACGGTCAGTTCACACACCTGGTAGAGCTCAATCCTCTGTTCGTTTTTCTTGGCGCTGGAATTTGGCGTCCGCAGGGCTCGAAACTCGGCCCGGAACAAGTTGGTGGAGTTCTTCTCCATGACTGAGACGTTGAAGCGAAATACCTTGGAGGTGATACCCTTCGGGCAGTAAAGAAGGTCATCTGCAGGTTAAATGGAAATGTTATCAAAGCTTTCCTTTAAAAAAAAAAAATCAGATTGAAGCTCTAATTGTTTCTTTTGTCAGAATCCATTTAAGTTTCTATCCATCTGCTAATTCACTGGGCACATTTCAACAAATCCTGTTTTTCACTGACATCTTACAGACGTGTTTACCTTCTGAGTATTGATGAGAATTTAGTAGAGGATTTCCTTCTATGAGTCCTGATAGTTTACAGATAAAAACAACACTTATTTTCTTTAACGCGTTCTATTGAATTTATATTCTTTATTCCAGGGAGACATTACTACAAAACATCTGCTTATGCTTTGTGCGGCCCGAGTCAGCAACAACTTTAAGTCATAAAATGAAAACCAAATGTCCCATGTGGTGGTGGAGCTGCCTGCAGCATGCTCCTCCTCCCACCAGCTCCGGAGCCCAACAGGTGCTCCAAGGCCTCGGACAGAGGCCAAAGTATTCCCTGGAACCAAGAGACCTAGTTGGAAACATGTGGGCTCACGTGCCGGAGCAAAAACAATACCCAAGAAACCACCGAGGAGGGCAACTCCATCATGACAGTAACACCACTGAGTTCATGCTTGACAAGCAGTAACGTGCTGTATAGTGTGTGTGTGATTGTACACTGACCTTTAGCTGAATCAGCTAAATAAGTGGCCCCATTGTGATTCTATCTGAAAAGCTTCCTGTAGCACTGAAGTCTTTCCCCTTTTTATGTGGTGATACCATTGAAGAGTTTGTTATTTTAACAGGCCAAGCACATGCAGTCTTGAGCAAAACAAGCACATAGAAAGCTTTTTATGAGCCAAGTGGAAACAATCATTCACAGCCAAGCCATGGATAATTTATTACCCCCAGCTTAAGCGTTATTAGCAAGCCTCAGATTTGCTGATGCTTGAAAGATGCACCTTTAGCTGAATTGCACCTTGAGCTGTTTCGGGACAAATGGAAACACAAGTTCAGTAGTTTCTGTGTCACGCTAAAGGAACTTACACATCTCCAAGAATCTGTACTTCATTTGACCCATAATCCTATTTCAGTGTCCTCCCAGTCATTATGTTATATTTCCACAAAGTTTTTTCAGCTTTCCCTATTTATAGGTGACCTTCTCAGCATTCATCCCCAGCCAGATATCTGTCCAGTGTTTCCACACAATCTACAAGGAGGAAACCTCAGTAGCCTTTCCCTCCCCCTCACTAGCTGCATCATCTCCCCCCTTTTACCTCCCCCGCACAAGGTGGAAAGCCCCACTTTAAGGGAAGATTTGAAATTCTAATCAGGTCTTTGGTTTCCTTTTGAATGACCTCATCTGTCCCATTGCAATGGTTTTAGGTGGATTTCACATTATAGCTTATTTTTGCCAAGGGTCTGAAAGGTAATTTGTTCCATATTGGTGAGTGGAGGGAATTGCTTGTATAATTAAAATAAAATGCATTCACTAATTTTCTGACGCTCGCCATGTTTAGATGATAGCTATTAAGACTGAGTGTCAGGAGGCTGACATAAATTTGACTAAACTATTTCAAGCAGCACAGATGAATGTAACTAAGATTCATTTCTACTGGCAAACCCACCAAAAAATGAGTGGTTTTGAGTTTTCTGTGTTAAATATTAGATTTAAATAAATAAACTCTGTAAAACTATTATGGCACAAAACTAATTAGATCTACTGTGCTGTTATTACTGCAGCTTTGCTTAGATTACGCACCATTCTAGGGACATTCTTATTAACACACTTGCAACTGTATAGTCAATTATAAAAGCCTGATATCAAAATGAGGCCCAGTTGATCTCATTCTCATATCAATTAATTAACTCAATTAATCTGACAATATTTGGTCTTAGAATGAGGGATTTAGCGGTCAGGTTGTACAAGAGGGCCTGGAGACAAATGTTTGAATAGCTCTTCTTTAAAAATTCACATATTGTAAAGTGCCTCGCCCAGATGCTATCAGCCACACCTTGCACCCTGACACATGCTCAGCCTCCTGTGTCTGGCTTGTCTCCTCTCAGGGCACAGAAGTTCCCTGATAAAACTCCTGGAAATCACCTCTTTTTGCCCTTAAGGATTGTCTATGATGTCTGTCTCTCTGGAGTTTGTGGAGGTAAACAAAACAAATAGTAAGGCAGCAGGTGTTAGCCAGCTGCTGAGGTGTCCAGGTCTCATAAAGGACAACAGAAATGTCTTTGGAAATATATTAATGTAAGTGCTCTATTATTAACTAAATTGCAGCATCTGGAATTTAAATGTGTTTGTATTTTCACTCACCAATTACCTGGGAAATTAACATAAAAGTTTTCATATACAGAATTCAAATGCTGCTTTTGTATTAGAGAACAGCCTCTTTTTCTTCCTTCCTTCCTCAGACTGGAGACATTTACTGCGAAAGGCCACTGCAGCAGATGAGATAATGTGATGGAGCTCCATTCGGAAGAAAAACAACTTTTTTCCCCACTTGATTAAGGTTGAGGAAGTAAAAATGGTAAAGGCCTCGAAGCTAGTGTGTTTGGGTCCCTTGGGAGCAGGCCAAAAACCTCCATCTCTGTTTGCTCAGATGACATCATCGTTCTACTATCCCTTATATATTAGATACCCTGTTGTCCTCAGTGCTAGTCCCATTTTTACTGACCTTACACTGAGTCAGTGAGTGCCATGAAATTTCCCTGCATGCTTCAGAGTGCAAGGCATGGCTTTTCTAATTTTAACCTATAAGAGCCAGTGGATTCTGAAAATGTTATCACACCAGAGTTCATTCTTGAGTGGAAGTATGTTTTTATCTAATTACTTCAACAGTGTTTGGTTTATGATAACATACTGAGCCACACTGGCCTTATGATGCACCAGAAAAGGAGCATCTACATAGATGGCCAAGTCTCAGTAATGCTTCATCTAGTCATAAATGGCAAATGTCCTGATTTGCATTAGTAGTCGTGTCTAGCGAAGTAGTCTGGAGCAAGTGGTGCATTCAAGTATGAGAGAAAAAGTTTCTGTTTAACTTTTTAACTGTGTATGAAAAAAAAAGCAAAACTTGACTATTTTCCCAAATGGTCCTGCCTTCCAGAAACAGTGAATGTAAAACTCATTATATCCAGCATTTTTTTAAGGTGACAGACATTATGTTCCTTCATACTGCAACATGCCCTGCTCTCTTGAAAATTATATAATGGAAATGGAATTAAAGCATGTTGGCATCCTCTGTTAATGTTACTTATCCTCCTTGAAGAGGCTGTGCTAGGCAGCCAGTGTTGCCAGTAGAAAGTCAAGTCCATGTCTTGTATTATCACCTACAGTATGGCGTACTGTATGAGACCAGCGTGATGTGTCCTGGGCACCTGGCCATCACTGATCCCACTCCTTAGACTTCTGTTTGTTTTGGGAGCTCTGGCTACTTCTAACCAGTGGATAAACCCCAAACTGTGTATTTTGAATGTCAGAAGCACTTTGTGGGACCTGTGAAATGGATTCGATTCAGGACTTATGCTGGAACCAGCAGAGGCTCTGCTCAATATCACAGCACAGTATAAACACCTGTTGATTTCAAAACGGTATCACCAAGCATGAGGTGGACTGCGAATGGGCACAAATCCAACTTGTCCTGTTACAAAAAAAGATTTTCTCTGGAGAATGTGCTGCTCAGTGAGCTTCTGTTTCAGATTTCAGGAACAATGGTTGGAACATGTTTTATACAGGAAATACCAATATACAGTAGATGAACAAGGGAATTAGATCATAACACTGAGCTGCTTAGCTCCTGGATAGAAAGAAATACTGAAAGTTGACAGTGGATGAAAAATATTAGGAAACTCACAGCTAGAAAATGGAAGTGAGGTATTGGAGTTGGCAATAAATATTAGACCTAAGTGCCTGAGAATTTTCCCTGCTTAAGAATGTGTCAGAGTTAGGCTGGAGTTCCCATGGCTTTGGCGTGAGGTATGTATATGGAATTGTGCTCATTCCAATTAGAGTGTTTACTTTGCCATGTCCTTTGCCGCTGCTCACAGGCGCGTCTGTGCGTAAAAGCTGCACAGACACTAGTGGACTTCAGCTGGAAAAATCTAATCCCCGTTTTTACTTCACGTTTTTATTGTAGACAGACGAACGTTTTTGGTTTTATGTGCTTGAACGGATCTGCACAATCGAGTCTACATAAATTCCAACAAGGAATTTCGATCAAGTTTAGGAATTTCCCACTGAAAATGTTGGTTGCATAGCGCACGGCCAAAGACAATTATCTCGTCAGTCACGTATAATTACCCATCAATTAAAGGTTTGTAGTTTATTGGGGGAGTAGGGACGATGCAAAAGAAAATCTTAAATAATATTGGCCAAAAACAATAAACTTACTGTTTTCTGGCGAACCACTGATCATGTTGAATTTGTAAATCTCTTTGGCATAGTACTCAGTCTCCGTGTTATCCTGTCCACAACTCTGCTGCCTGTCTCTTCCCAGCTCCTCGATGAGTTCCTTGGTGCTGTTATAAAGAGCCAGGACGTGAAGCGGCACTTGACTTGGACCTGTTGTTTGAGGTGGACTGGTCAGCCGAAGTTTACTGAGGATCTGTCCGCGGACCGCCTCTACTCTCTTCTTCTTTATGTGGTCGATGTCCACAGTGGTGCAAGTGGATAGCGACAAACTCATTGTCACACAGTTTGAGAGGAGGAAAAACAGAAGTGCTTTGCCCAGATTCATATTTCACCCTGCATTCACTCACACTCCAGGCTTGTCAAGTAAAAGAAGAAAAATAAAAAGCCAAACCAAATTCTGATTTGAACAGAATCTCTTTTCTCTATTCATTCAGGTCGTGAGTGAGTTCTGTTCCTGAAGGGATCCCATTTTCTCAAGTGCTATGTCATCTTTGCAAAATGCGCATTTGCATGAGAGCAAATCCGCGTCATTTTGGAAAATAATCTCAACTTTACGTCAAAACCCTTTATCCTACTCCTCATTCCCCTTTGTCTCATTCAGGCACCTCTTCCTTCTTCTTCTTCTTCAGTTTACAGGGCACCAATCTCTGCGCCGTGGTTCAGTTTCTCCATTGCACAGGGCTCTTTCCATCCACTTGCGAGTTTGGAGTCAGTGCGCCTCTCTGCTGTCTCCCTGCAGTCCAGCCTCAAACACACAGACGATTTCCACCCTCACTCAAACTTTATAGGCACAAGCTGTGACGTTTCTTTTTTTGAGGGAGGGGCAACCTGTGCTCGGACAATGAGATCTGTCCCATTCTAAAATGCCTTTAATTAGGCTTACAGAGATGTCTTTGAATCAAACTTTACAAACTACAAAATATTGGGCAATGTGTGATGTCGCAAGAGGGAGAGTGGCTCCGGGGGAAAACAGAAAACCACATTGATTAGATTGATTTGCCAAGGGAATGTTTTGTTTTCTATACTAATCTACGGCTGGAGAGGAGCACCGTTTGTACTCTGATGAATAATAAGACTGGATTTCAGCAATGCGTTGCTATGTGCTCCTAGGTCTCCACCATTTAGGCACCTTTATCCAGACCCTTGAGTAGACTAAACTTTTATAAATAAGTAGCCTACAATAGGACACCTGCAAGATTCTCTGAAGCTTCAGAAGAAACTCAAAAGTGCGTGGGAGGCCAAAGTTAACAGACTCTTAATGGTGCACAGGGGAGCCCAGCAGATGCTGAGATCCGCTAGATGCTGCTACTGTTCAACTTCTCGCCAGTAAAACATGCGCGACCATGACATCTAGCGGACATCAGGTCGCACTCTTTACTTCCTTTCTCAGACTGGATGTTGTAGCAGACCACAACGGTGGATGAGATAATGAGGATGACGGAGTTTTGTTATGACAATATATATGTATATATAAAACAATTTGGAAGAGGAAGAGAAATTGGGAATTGTGCGAAAGAAGCTATTTGTTTAGATGACATAGTCTGTTCTCTGCGTTGGACAGCAATGTTTTATTGACCCAACACCACGCCCGTGATTGCCCCGACCTATCCTGCAACTGCACCCTTTGGTGGCCGAAGTGTCCTTGGGCAAGACACTGAACACCCCCCCCCACTCCCCCAAGTTGCCCATGATGGCGGCGCCTATGCACGCAGCGGCCCGGGGCCCCTCGGCTCCGAACAACATTTCGTTGTACGTGTCACAATGTTACAATGACAATAAAATAAAGCGTATTCTTCTTCTTTAACTCAAATAGCCTGTCTTCGTCAGCACGATCTTCTGATGCACCAGGAAAAGCACGTCTACAAACCCCACCAGGACTTTTAACCTGCAGTGTGGAAAACCACAGATTATATAAACCGATAAACATTTCATGTGGAGTTCCCGCCAGACAAGCCCAGTATCTTTAAATGCACTTGCAATCATCGTTATCGCAATACTCAGGATAAGCAGGAACAACATTACAGCCAATTTGTTATAAATATTTCATGTGGATTCGCTATTACGTTTATTTTTTTTTATTTACTTGCCGACGCAGCTTCACGGAGGTGCGACACCTTCCTCCTGATTGGCGTTACCATGGAGAGCGTTGCTATGTGACGCTTGTTGACATCCCGGAAGTCGCTGGCCAGGCCTAGTAAGGAGCAGAGAAATGGATGATAACCTTAAACTCGGAAACGCTGCAGCGGTAAAAAATGTGAGTGACTCGCTTGAATCGTAGAGAATGCAGTGAGGGAATGGGGGCAGTCGGAACTAATTCTGTGGGCTTTAAGTGCAGTTGGGACTACACTGTAACCGTTCAGCTAGACTATTGCTACAGTAGCTACTTAGCTGTTAAGCTAATGAAATCTTCGATGTTAAACCAGTCAGCACAATAACGATAGATAACCTAGCTATTTAACGTACCTGTTATCAACTAAGACATATTGTAATTTACCGCTTTGACAGCACGAAGGTTTGTCTCCGAGTATCTAGCTAACGTTGTGGTTAGCAGTGCAATCCGAAATTTCCCGACATGCACAGCTCGATGTTTTGGTGATGCTTTGTTACGCATGTATTTGGTCGTGTTGGTTTACTTTCTCTCATTCGACTGAACGTCTGTAATTACTCCGTTTAAACTCTCGCACGATATGTTCCAGCTTTTGATGTTCCTGTACTGTTAAATTGCTATCAACCTTTCTTCTTAATATGGGTGCAAATACTTATTACAGGTAGTTAGGATACTGGTGATGATAGTCATTCTCCCTTTTGTTGCTGCTTGGATGGTTGTTTGCTGCAGTTCCAAATGAAAACTCAACCTTTTGTTTGCCCAAATTTAATAACTTCATCTAATTTATTTTAGCATTATTAAGGCTGAGATCTAGATTAAAGCACCCTTTCCGTCTCTTGCTGCCTTAGCTGTTTCTCCAGACAGCGGTACAGTGACTATGCCAACAATTAAAAAAAATATTTTGTAAGTTGAATTATGGTCCTTCAGCAAAGTCGTTGCTCAATTTTTCATGGTTATTAATGCACATTATTTATTAAAAAATGTTCCTATCATATGAAAAAAGATGTCATTGCCGTGTCTGCACAGTATGACTTTATAGAACTGAAAGTTGTACAGAATTACAAAGCAAAATCACCAAACTTGGATGGCTTATGCAAGTGAAACAACCTGACTTACTGCATTTTGAAGTGCATTCAGACAACATTTGTTTGATGAAAGACTTAAAACAATGTCTTTTGTAGCTGTTGCCAGCTTCTGACTGTTTAAAATTGAAATCTGCTCTGCACATTTCCAAGTTTCCAAAGTCTGGACGGAGGGCTCGCCTACCAGCAGACCAGTCTTCTTTTGAGGATTCTCGTCACGTAAGGAAATCTTCCACCTCTGCTTCACTGGGAGAAGTATGTGATCACATGATCATTAACAGTTAGTTGCATTTTATAGTTTTTGTCACAGTAAGCTTCATCAATATGCATTTTGGTTTTGTCTTATATGAAACGAAAGGAAGACGATGAGGTATGTAGCATGGAAAAAGTGGTACCCTTGCATGGCTAAAGCTCCAGACATCAACTTTATACCATTTACAGCTGGTTTGATTTGATATCCAGGCCTGCTGAGATTCACCACCTTTCATATTTTGGGACACACAGTAACACCAGCTTGACACAGATGGTATAAAGTTTTAATGGAGTGCTTATTTATGTAGAGATGAGTTGCTGTTTTCCTACCTCAGCAGGTTTTGAAGCATAGACATATTCTAAAACTTTTAGAGTAGCAGCTCTTCATTTATTGTCCTGAGTGTATTGGCTCTTCGATGCTTACTTGAAGTGTTTTTGAAGTGTTCTTCAAATAAGCTATAAACCCCGTTTCAACCACAGAGTCACAGACACATTTTAATTGTGCTCTTCTAAATGGTTTACTTTAAAACCAAGCAGATTACATCATAAAAGCCCTGATGACTCTACCATCAGTTTTAATAAATACACTCCTTATACTGCCTATGTGGCACAAATCACTTTAATTTGTGGCAGATTTGCTACTGTATTGTAAAGTTTTCTCTACCCTTGAAGCATGTTGGATGTAGTGATTCTAAATTTAGAAAAACAGGGCAAAAATGTATTAGAGAAGTCGCATTAGAGGTGACGGTTGAAATTCAACAAATAGCTTCACTATTGTTGGCATTTATGGAATCAGTTCTCTCTCCTGGATTGGCAAACTGTAAACCGGCCAACATTCCCAAAGCAAAAAATTTCAGCAATGCTCTTGCTTTAGGCTAATCTTGCCAAATTAGGCCAACTTCCCTAATGTATGAGCCACTATTCTCGCGCCCTCTCAGACCTGCTCTGAGCATGCAATACATTTTTCCAGAGTGTTGTACGACTGCGTGGGTTTATTTGCAGCCTTCGTTTATCAACCCTGGCCTCTTGTGCCTAAAATACCCAACTGATTGGTCACATTCCTGACATCCTTTTAAACAAAGACTCGGTTGGTTTTATGGGTTCATAGGGTTTGGCCACTAGAAGTTCCTTGCCCTAGAGACCATTCGGGAATCCTAAATTAGAAACCACACGGGCCAAGTTAATTGCCTTAACAGCAATAACTATTTTACTACAACAGTGAGGTTCATATTTGGTCATGAAGAAATAGAGGCACAGATTTGTTTTGTTTCTCAAGACTCTTATGGTCCTCTCCATTTTTGTTGAGTGAAATAACTGTCAGAGGATGAATTTATTTCATCCAGAGACACTTGACTTTATTAGTCTGTCTCTCATGAAAATTGTTTATTTTCACAAAAACATTAAATATCACGGGGATTTCACATCACTGGAAGGAATTTTTAAAATGCTACTTACAATTCCTCAGTTGTCATTATTCCTATCTTTTCTTTGTTCTTAATGAAGAGACAGTTACTAATTACACAAAGCTGAGGGAGCTTGTTCAGTCTCACCTCTCCTGATTAATGATAATATACAGTGAAGCAGAGTGGGCCCCCCTCCCTCTGCCCTGTTTAATGGTGCCATTCAGATTTATAAATGGCTTTGATGAAGGAACCAACCATTAAACATTATTTCCTCTTTCATCATAAATGAAAGAAATTCTTCATGAGCACTTTGTTCTCTGCAGGCCCAGTTTAGTAATGAGAAATGTCTTTTTCTAATTCATTTGTCTAGTGCCCACCCTGAGGAATTCATTCATTCAAGTGCTGGTCTCAGGCTCTCATGCATACTCAGTTTACTATTTTCAGAATCAAAAAATGAGGGTCATTTTTTCCCCCTGTGAATCTATTTTAGAGTCAGACTTACAGGCCTTGGCAGTTCCCACGCTCCATATGTTGTGGTGCTGGAAATGGACAGTAATGAAAACAATAGTAAACAAAACAATGGAGTGCATATCTGATTTGTTGCTGCACATACCAGGCATATTGTTTATTGCATAGGAATCTTTTGATAGCTTGCAAATTAAATATTAGAGTACAACATTACAGTGGAACTTTGGTTTAGGTGATCCCTGTACTTTAAGAGGACAACTGAAATTACTTTTTCACCTTTTAAGCTTAGTGGTCTGCTTTACCTGTTGGAGTCTTGATTTTATGTTGTGGACAACAGGGCCCTCTGCTGGCACATTTCCACTTTTCCATCCATCCATCCATCCAATATTGGAGCCAATCCCAGTTAACATTGGGTGAGACGAGGTACACCACACCCTGGACAGGTCTCCAGTCTATCCCCTTCTTGCTGTGAGGCGATAGCATTAACCACTGCTGCACTTAGAGACAGACAACCACACACTCACACTCACTCCTACGGGCAATTTAGAGTCACCAATCAACCTAAGCTGCATGTCTTTGGACTGTGTGAAGAAACCGGAGTACCTGGACAGAGCCCAAGCAGGCACAGGGACAACATACAAAAAGGCACTGGGTTGGCCAGGGCTTGAACCCTGAACCTTCTTGCTGTGAGGCGACAGCACTAACCACTGCTCTTCCGTGCCACCATTTCCACTTTTAAAAACTCATAAAGACAGGTCTTTACATGACTCTTGTTTATGGCTTTTCTAATTTTATAAACCACAAATTATACTTTATTCACATTCTGTTAAATATGTATTGATGTGAAACATATTCCCTATAAATATGACAGAATTACTGTATGGAGAGACATGATCATTTTGTGCTTTATTTTCCAAGATTGAAACAATTAGAATGATTACAAATGTGATTTATTTCTATTCTGTATAAGTGAGCAAACATTAGGTGAAGCTGTTTGCGATTAAACTTCCTTCTTCTTCCAGGGTCCACCTCCCAAACCGGCCCGGCGGCAGGGCGGCTGGGCAGAAGAAAGCTCTAGATCCGGTTCTGCCAAGTAGGTGTTCCTCCATCTCCTGTCTACCCTGAAGTCGGAGACTGTGAGCTGTGGTCTTGGGTTATGTGTTATTAATGAAGTGTCATACTGTCGAATGAGCTTATTTATCAGTGCATATTTGGCACTCAGGCTGTGAATCAACAAGGTTAGAGGGAGCCTGTCTGAGCAGGCAACTCTCCATTCGTCTTCATCTGTGAGCAAGGCGGTAATTGACATGGTTAATGCATCGGCCACACGAGGGCACTGTTAGTCAGCTACCCACTTCATCACAGGGGTTCAAGCCACTTAATCACCCCTTACCACCGCAGTCTGCTCTTTATACAGGGAGCACAACATGGAAAAATCATTAAATATTTAGAACAGATGGAAGGTGTTTGCCAAAAGCTTTTCCACAACTAGCAAATATAAATCTAAATACTATGCATGATTAACTGAGCACAAGACTTTTTAACATACTGTAGAACTGCTTCTCTTGTTTTCACTTCCATGTGCCACTGTGCTTCCTATCTTCAGGCTCAGTGGTGGTGAGAGCACAGGAGATGGATTGAAGTGAACAGGCCGAGTCAGTTGTGGTTATTTGCATAGTTTACTGCACCGTTAGTGCAAGCAGGGAAAACAGCAAACTCAATAGATCTTTCCCCTCTCAAAGAAGGTCAGCGTGTCGCTTCTCTGCTTTTGCGTAGCCCAGCTTAATTCCCACTCTCAAAGTGATTGAAATACAGGAGGTGTAAAAAGGGGTTTGCACGTGCATTGATCCTCACTGAAACAAAGTAAGTAATGGTCCCCCCTGGAGCCGGCAAGGACTTTTCCCTTCAATGTCACCCCTCATGCTCAATCACCGCTGCCCTCCCAATAATCCCAGCGCAGAAATCCCGGGATTTGTCTATCTATCACTTCTAATTGACACTAAATGATCTGTCAGTTTATTGATGAACCTTTGAAACCAGGTTGTCACAATATATTTTATCCCTAACAACTTTTTCCAGACAGTTTTACCATGTCTGTCACTTTGTCTTACATGAGTCTTAATCAAGGGGCTTGTAATGCGTCTTTAAGTGTCGCCACCCCCACCCCCCAGACTTGACACAGTCCAAGGGCAGGCAGGTAGGCTCCCTCAGCTCCTGTTTGCTCTGACTGGTTGAACTCTACCTTCAAAGCTGTTAGTCTGCACTCAAGATATCATCGATAAGACAGACAACGCAAGAGTAAAGATAACTGACTTAGAATTGGTTAGCCTTTTTAAAATAATTCTCCATTTGTTTTGTGTATGGATTAAAACATGAATTAAGACTATCTAACTTTTTTTTCCAATTCTTGTGTTTTAGATAAATATATATTTACGTATTTATTTATTATCAACATGCTTTTGATTTTTGGTTGTGTGAAATATGAAAATAACATCAAGTAAGACTGTTCCAGTTCTCAGTGTATTACCTTCAAAAACCATTGGGGGGCACTACTCAACCAGGAGAACCAGCAAAACCATTTGGCATTATGAAAAAACCTCTTACACATAGTTTTTGTCTACCACTTCAAACCTACCATAACACAGTGCGCTTTGTTTCCTTTCTGATGCTGCATGATGTCTGATATGATCAAATGCTTGTTAAAGTACTAATAATAGGCTTTTATTTTTACTGTTTTGAGATCAGGTGCAATTGCTACCTTTCTTAAATCAGACAGTGTGTGCTAAAAAAATGCTGTGTTGTAGCAGGGAAGTGTTGAAACATAGTATTTTGGTGTCTGGTATGCTCTGTTCAAGCTGAGCGGTGTAAATAGAGAGAAGTCTGAAAATAGCTGCATGCTCCAGCAGGAAACAGTGCTGAGAAAGAACACAGACAGGAGAGGAGAAGACACAACTATTGTAGATCCCACTGTGCCTGGTATAGCAGAATTGCTATTATTACATACAGATGAAGAAGGCTGTCTAAGAGTCGTTTTGTTTTTTGTTTTTTTTGTTACACAGATCTTCCCGAAGACATGCAGCTGATGACCTGGAAGAGTAGGTTGACTTATCCACATTTCATTGTACTCTTGAAGTTGCTGATTGAATTCAATGACAGTTATATTTTTGTGTGCATGGAAAAAAGTAAGTCAGTTTAAATGATTGTTTTGTCTGGAGCACAGTGGCAATGTGCCGTACTTTTATATTGTCCTTGGTTGCAACTAATTCTTGCTGTTTAAGAACAACTAGTTAACATGATTAATGAAACAGCGTGACTGAGTTGTCATCACTTTTATTGCTATTAGGAGCCAGGTTTTCCTGTTCTACTTTTTTCCTCTCACCTTCGCTCACATCAATCTGTGACTAGACTAGACATCACCATGAGCAGAAGCAGGTGGGGGACATAGTTGTGTGTGTTACTCATCGCAGTTGGAGCTCAGCGCCTGAACTACTAGTGAGACTGTCTTTGTGTGAAACTAGAAATGTTCCCCTGTAGAAAAGTCTGCTTCTGTCACAATTGTCATGTCTTCATAAGAACTATTCAGACTGCTGCTCCAGCTGTGTTTGTTTTATCAATCTTCCTGGAGGTGATCTTATCCAGGGCTGCCAGGCTGCTCACCCAGACAGCACAACACTGTTTCATAGTGCCATCAGAGCCTTTTGGTAGAGGCTACTATTCTGAAGTCCAGTCAGACTGTAGCAGATCATCAAAGCCAGGAGCCAACTCACTCACTCATGACCTCACTGTTGGGCTGCATTTGAAAGCATTCAATAATTCATACTGTCACACTTCCTGTTTCTACAGCCGCCGCCTGCGACCACAAACTCCCCAAGGATCAGATGATGAAGGAGGTAAGAGCACCCTCGCAATCCCCCGCTTTGTGTTTCTTCGCACAGGCAAATAGAAGCCGTCCAGTGCCTCCCCGGCACATTCATCCTCTGGAAGTAGAGCAGATAAGCAGGCAGTCAGATCATCGCTTTTCACTGATGTACACACCATATTTCTCCTCAGATCCGCCATGGATCTATCTGATAGAGCCTTTAACCGCTCACTGTGTGACACTGTAAAAGCATGACTCTTTAAGGAAAATGATAAGAGAGTCTGCTCATTAAATAAAGTTAGATTCGTAGTTTAATATAATGGCTGGGACGAGGTGATCCACCGACCACCCAGCGTAACACAGTTAGTTACAAACACACACATACACACACAGTGTCAGGCAAGTGCTGTTGAATGGAGGTCTAGTTGTGACATCGTTGCTTTGACTGAGTCACCTGATGGTCCACCTTTGTGAACCACAAACAATGACAGAAATGAGGCAGGAAACATCAGCTTTTAAGACCTGTCTAGGATAATTGTTCTATTTTGCAGGGGAGATAGATGAAGTTGCCTTAGTAAAGATAGGTTAGCAGCATCAAGTGCTCTGCTGACAATACTGAAAGACTCACCAGACCAGACAAGTATTGTGTAATGCCGTTTATGAACATATACCATTCATTTTGTTGCCACTTGCTATTTGCAACTGTTTAAAATGCCCATCATCATTCTTCAAAATTGTGAATATGGTAGTGATAATAGGCAAAAGAAAAATTGGTAACACTTAATTTTACAGGTCTGTTTATTTCCCAGTAATTTCCTAAGATGTTTCCTGAGAAGAACCGTGTAATTTGGTACTAATTATACAGTAGGTCAAATCAGAGAGAGATCAGTTGGTTCACCTCTAGTTGTTTCTAAATGCTAAACTAGCACAAACCTGAAGCTTTTATTTGGAGGACAGAAGCAAAGTGTGAAATTTGCCTACAGCCAACCATACAATTCAGCATAAATGAAGAATTACGTTTAATAATGATAATAATAATAAATCAATGAATAGTAAATGGGGGTTTAAATTGAAGAATTTCCATCATGAAAATTCATCTGGAAGTCAATAATAAACACAACACAATGCAGCTCAAAACTAGAATTATGTGGTAATATTTCAAAATTTGAGGACAAAATGTGATTTATTCAAATGTTTGACTTTTTATCACTTGTTATTATTTTACTTTTTTTATGAGAAGTGTGAACTGTGGTGAAGATTTGAGAGATAAATGATAGTAACCAATAATATCAAATTATCGCTTGGCCCTAATGTAAATTTCACACTACTTTTCTACAATATCGTATTGCAACATGGCATATTTTTTGCATTTTAAAGTCTTACTTGCTGGTCCATGTTGTTGAAAATGGGAAAATTAATACAAAACTTACAATATTAATGATCTGCATGATTTAAGATATGGTTATTTTCTTTATAATACTGTATATATCGATTATTATATATGCACGCACATACTATATTCTCAAAACAATGGCCAGCTGAATGAGGAGTCGAGAGGTTTGATTCTCTTGCAGTTAATGCCGCCGGAAAGATCATCCCTCTGTGGAGGGATACCTCTTAAT
This sequence comes from Monopterus albus, assembly GCF_001952655.1. NCBI lineage: Eukaryota > Metazoa > Chordata > Actinopteri > Synbranchiformes > Synbranchidae > Monopterus > Monopterus albus. The sequence continues at coordinate 450,682 of NW_018127893.1, read as the reverse complement.
ACAGAGCTGGAGGCAGGGGCATTGGAAATTACAGTGCTGAGGGTTAGTGAGATAGCCCCTGCGATCTTGATTATGTCCCCTACCCTTATCCCATATGTCCACCGGCCACAAGCACAGAGAGAGAAAGAGAGAGAGGAGGCCAGCCGAGTCCCCTGCACCCGCAGCCTCCTGCTGGTCAAAATAGATCGCAAACACACTCATCTGTTTCATGTCTCACTGTCTTACTCTTACTGGTGATGTGTTAGAATACTGCCCCATAAACCTTTCAAATGGATTCTGTGCCTAAGTAATCATTTCACCGAATCCCTGCATAGGTTATAGGAGCCCGAGCAAAAGTGGAGAGATGTCCTCTTCTGCAAAGTTGCTGACTGGCATGTGCCTGTCAGGAGTATGTCTACATTCACAGCAAATGATTCCCTTTTTATATTTACATGCTTCAGCGAGGAAGCCAGACGCAATTGTGTAATAAGGATACGCACGGCCTGATCGCTTCCAGACAAAAGCCACCTTGATACATGTCCAGCTGAGGGAAGGAAGTCAGAGTAGGCAGTGTGGAGCTCCTTCTGATGGAGTTGCCCTTTGCATCAGAAGAAAACACCAGCCTGTTTGCAGCTGCCTTGATGCCCTGCTTGACCTCCAGTAATAGGTTGAATTTGAAGCATATGGAAAAATGTTGTTCCTTTTTTCGCTTAATAATAGACATTGCATATAGGCAACACATGCCAGGTTGTTTGGCATTGAACTCCTATAGAATGTGTTAATAGTGCATTAGTGGCTGAAATGAAGAAGGGTGTGTGTGTGGACAGAGGCAACCCAGAAAGCTGTTTGCAAAGAGCTGGACAGCAAGGCTTTTTGATGTCATTGCACTAAGACCATTAAATTTGATTGGGAGGTCCAGGGGGGACGGATTCTGCTGAACACAGTGCTTTGTAAATGAGAGGACAAAGTGTCACCGGGGCCTCATGAATATGAAATACCCGCGCCCGCATTTATTTGGATATCAGAAACACAGATGAATCTTGTCAGCGGCTAAACGAGTGTGGCATTTTTAATTTGGTTTAATTTAAAAAAGAGAAAGAAATAAGTTATCAACAGAGAGTGAGGTTTTGTTATCTGCAGAAAGTTGATGTGCTAGTTTTTGACCAAGTTGTCTGTAGAATTGTTCTTCTAGCTGGGAAATATGTTCAGAATCAAAATAGTGTATATATAACAGTCTATAACCTTTAATGGGATAATGGTGATCAATGTTTCTTTAACTCTACTTTATTTTCAGGAGTTATTTTGAAGGAATTGTGACAGAGATGCCAAGATATTTCCTCGCATCAGATGCCGACTTCTCTCTCTCACCTCTGTTTAGCTTCTCTATTGACTTTCCCCTCAGGGTACAGTACTGTGGTTAGAGATTACTGACAACCCGTCTTCATGCAGTCCAGCTCTCTTTTTCACTGTCTCTCGGTTTCTCTCGTTTGCACTGAGTCCCTCTCTCTGTTTTTATCACTGTCGACACTTACAGTAGCTGTACAGCTAATAAGGGTGAGCTGTGTATTAGCATGCACTAAAATACTGATTGAAAACATTTCAGTCTTTTTATTCATGATTAACTATTTAGGTTATTTCCAACCAATCTTTCTACATCCCCTTTATGTCTCTCTTATTTTCCTGCTCCAACAAATGTCCATCTGAAAAATACTGTAAAAGTTTGCCCTGCCCTTCTTGCAAGTGGAGCCATCCTCTGTCCTGTTGTGTTTGCCAATTAAAGTGGGTTCCCACTGTTTGAGTGGTGGGCTGGTGGCTCCTGGCACTGCAGCCCCTGCCAGGCCGCACTGCGACTTCCGACCCCACACAGATGGGCCCGTAAGCAAATACTCTTGCACATGGCTGGATGCCGCACCAGTCGGAGTGGCAGAGTGGACATGGAGGTCGGCCTACCGGCCACTGCGGGTCTTGGGGGTGGGCGTCGCTGACAGGGCCCAAATGCTAAGGTAGCAGGGGGTGCTTTCTGGGGAGCCCCTGGCCAGCGCCCCTCTCACAGCAGGCAGAGCTGCCGCCTCACTTCCTGAATATTCATGGCCGCATGGCTATTGTGACAGGGCAGCTCTTATGAGGATGTAGTAACAGACAGGGAGGGGAGGAAGTGCCACACAGACATGATCACACAGGTGCATACTCACACAAAAATGCACAATTCTAGAAGCCATGCACAGGGGAGTTACTGTCTATTTTTTAATCATACTGTCTTCTGTCTACTTATTAGATTTTCTTAAGTTTTGACATTTTAAAATGTACTCAGATGGTCTGTAAAATGTTGTGGTCTCTGTTTTTGGTTTTTAGATATTCCAGTGATTCCAGACCTCGAAGAAGTACAGGAAGAAGACCTCACCATGCAAGTTGCAGCTCCACCAAGGTAATAAACATCTTAAACTCTTTGAAATTTATCCCTATTACTCAGTATTCATAGACACACACAGCTAGTCCCTCAGACCTGTATCTGTCCGTGCACCGGACACTAGATCAGTGGCCTGCTCTGGTGACTTTGATGATTACCCGTCTTGTAATTGTGGCATTGTGGAGTGTCTAGCTTTATCGGGCTGAAATGAAGAAGTAACAGTTGGGTATGATTTATGCAACTCGGGTACCAGGGTCTTTACTAACTGGGCTCTTTGATTTAGAGGGCAGTGAGAGACATGCCGACATGTGTCGAATATGTAGCAAGGCTATGACAGCGGTGGAGGTTATTAGGCTGGGACTTGCTCTCTTTGCAAGATAATATCCACATTGAACTCATTGCGGGGGCAATGTAGCGTGTAATGTGCAGTAAGTAGGACTGGCATGCACTGCTAGGCCCCGGCCACTTTGCGAACCCCCCCCCCCCAATTTCAGCCCACAGATAAGCAGCTGGGTTTCAATTTGAAGTGTTTACCACTTGGCAACCATCTACTGCTCTCTGTGGTCTTTGCTTGAAGTCTTGGAGCCTCATTGTGCACAAATTTCAAACTTCTCCAAAGCCACTTCTTAATGTTGGTTTGGGTGTAGTGTGAAAGCAGCATAGAGAGGATGGCTACCGTTTCTTTCTTGATGTGTTGTCCTGATTGAAATACAAGTCTTTTACTGTATCAGAGGCCTATTTTGACATTCTGCCATGCTGTTAGCATCCAGGTGAACCGGGTAATGACCTACAGAGATTTGGACAATGATCTGAAGTATTACTCTGCCTTCCAGACCTTAGTAAGTGAAGGCCATATAGTTTTCTCTTTCTTTGATGTTTTTGTGTCTGTTCTCATCAAGGTGGTCCATTTAATTTTACAACAAACATTACCTTTGTATGTGCAAGCTAAGTGAATTTTACTGCACTCTTTCTTCAGGACGGAGAGATTGATTTGAAACTCCTCACCAAGGTTTTAGCACCAGAGCAGGAGGTGAAAGAGGTGAGTGAGTTTTTAGTAAATATAGCTTATGAGCTCCCAGCAAAGGCCTGTCCAGCTGTTTCTAGAGCACCGGGGGAGCATGGCACAGTGTCTCCCAGGTAATCAAGATTTATGATGTGTACATTAACACCCTCTGCTCCTTTTCTCCCCTCTTTGCTCCCTCTGTTCCCCATGCTCTCTTTCTTGGTATGTCTCGTTCTGTCTCTGTAATTCCTCTTCTGACTCTTTCGCTCTGCAGGAAGATGTGAGCTGGGACTGGGATCATCTGTTTACAGAGGTGTCCTCAGAGCTGCTGATGGAATGGGATCAAGGAGAGAGCGAGGAGCAGGCTGCATTACCTGTAACATGAGGCAAAGGTTTGGACAAAGACTTCTAATGGCTCCAGTGGGAACTGGGGGATTGTTCATTCCAAGGAAGGACCAGTGACTTTGGTTATATTAACTTTAAATTCTGGTTGTT